>NC_056729.1:654262326-654352326 GCF_019279795.1 Protopterus annectens | reverse complement strand
CCAGCAGGAAACTACCTGTGGGAGAGATCTGAAAGATCTACACTTGAAACATAGACATCGATGTCCCTTGTGGGACACCAAAAATTAATGACCAGAGCCAGGCCCTGTAATGATTTCTCCAATCAGGCAGTAGATGTACATGGACCAGAAGGTCATGCAAGCCTGATAACACATGGGTCAACACAACGTATGACGTGTCCCGACACGGGGAGAGTGGGCAGTGTGTAATGGTGTGTTTATACCCCACCTGCGTCCACAGTAAGGGTGAGTGCTGTAGAGGTGTGGCAGGTAGGAGAACTATGGGTATGCGATTATGGGCTTAGGCGTGCAGATATTGGCTGGCAGAGCCATATTAGGACCACCCCGTGGATGTAAGTAATATTCCAATGGGGGCATACCAGACGCCCATACCTCCCAAACCCTAACAGCACATCCACTGGATAGTCCGTAAACCATTGGGGGAACACATAGGGACCATACCATAGAACTGTCCCCAATTATCAGGGACGTCCGTGATTACGACTCAGAATCTAACTCTGTCCCACCTAAACCCTCCTAGAACTAATGATATTAGGAGGAAAGGCGGTGGAATACACGTAATGAATAATGACAACATGTACGAGTCATAAACAGCATGTACCTCAGACAATGTGTATGACTACATATGGTCTGGGTCTGTCAGTGTGTCAGGTTAATAGCACAAACTTTTAAATGTGTCCCTGATGTTGTTATGCAGTGTCCCTGCTTCAGTGTTCATTCTTCCCCATTCGTATGAGAGATCTGACAGTGACAGAAAGCGCATATTCCGGTGACTACCTTAGAAGGATGATAGAATAGGTTAGGGTTGCCACCTGTCCACCTTTGCGAGGGACAGTCCCCTTTGGGCAGTTGTGTCCTGCAAAATAATTGAAAATATGACAAATGTCCTGAGATTTTGGGACAAAGATTTCCTATATTGTCTGTAGTAGTTGCATAAAACAATTATTTTGTATCTGAAACACCTAAATGTTATAAGAAACAGAATAAGCAACTGCGGGGAGTGCCTTCTGTGTGGAGTCTGCATGACCTTCCCGCAGTTGGGTGGGCATTCGAAAGACATGCGTAAATGGGCGTGCCTTCGTTGAAGGTTGAACGTTAAGCTGGCACCTTGGCGTTCGTCAAAATCTACTGCCAATCATTAGCGGACCGGAGTTCCACTGTGGCGACCCCTAACAAAAGCCGAAAGACAACAACAATGTTACAAGAATAAACTTTTATTTAGGCAAAACAGTGAAGTTAACTGGCTATGGGTATGTTTTGCCCTGCAAAATCAGACGTTTCTACATAAAAGTCCCACCTTGGGCAATTGAAATGGTGGCAACCCTATAATAGGTATTCGGTAGCATGACTCGGCCGATGGATGTGGGTCCCAAAACCCAATTACTTGTCTGTATTGAAGAGCCTCGGTTCCCATGTATCAGCCAGATGGGAGCACATTGTAAGAGGAGCACACAAATAATATGAATAAATCAATGGACAGGCCGCCGATTCCGTACAGTCGAACGGCATACCGTCGCCTAATGGGCAGCCATTCCCGATACTGTAGGCATGCAATCCGATGTAATATGCATCACAAGGTAATATTGTGGTCCTCGCTGCCACCCAGGGGTGTGAGTGTCAGATGCAAGCACCAATGTCGGTGCATTTGTAAGTGCAGGAGAGAGCGGGTGTAAGCCTGTTTGGCTACCAGTATGCGAGTATTGCACTGGTAAAGCAATGTAGAGGCTAACCGAGTGTAAGAAGCTGTAACCAGAGGTTAGCATTGCTTAACACCGTGCAAACCCACGCACACCCGCTGACAACTGCTTTAATGTGCTTTACTCCCTCCGTATCCAATGGCTTTGTTCTGCCCTGCAACCAAATAAATGTCCTTTGCAAGGCTCGGAACCAGGACCCTGCACATACAGCTAATGTGATTTATCAATATGCCATGGCAGATATACAGACATGGGACAGTACCACAAACATATCATACAGTGCAGTCATTCAACAGTATAGGAATGTATCCCATCATGTAGATGTATATGTGAGTGGTTATGTCCAGCATATAGGTAGATACATATATAGAGATATATCAGGAACATACCATGTGGCAACAAAGCATTGCAAATGAATGGAAAGGGAAACACCAGTGACGCTTGTATTATGTAGTGGTGGTGTTCTATGTAATCTCAAGACTCCCTCAGACAGACATGTATCATTCATACAAGCAAACAGTTGTACATTGGCCATATACATCACTCTGTGCATGTAATGTACATAAACACAACAGTACCTGCCCAATCATTATGTGTGAACAGTACTCATGCAAGGTGCTGTGTGCAACATCCTCATCATGATAAAGGTAAATGGGGTAACCATAGAGGGACCGGTAGTGTTGTGTGTACAATGGG
Organism: Protopterus annectens; assembly: GCF_019279795.1. Lineage (NCBI taxonomy): Eukaryota > Metazoa > Chordata > Ceratodontiformes > Protopteridae > Protopterus > Protopterus annectens. The sequence goes on along the minus strand of NC_056729.1, from coordinate 654,349,894 downwards.
GTCATCCTCATCACGGGTAACTGGACCATTTAGGAGTGATGTGCATACCAGGATCGTGCTCCTGAGGGACAGGAGTGAGGATAACAGGAGTATGTTGTGATGCATATTACAAGGGTACATGTGTCCAGTGGGCACGTGTGTGAAATGGAAAGCTATGTATAGGGCAGATGTTGTCCTAGGAGCCAATTGGCCTTATGTTTCCATAGGATGAGGGTCGGATGTGGGGGAAGGAGTGTAGGTATGGCTGTGGAGGAGAGGTAGGGTAGGATCACAGACAAGACAGCATACAGGGTTGGTATATGACACGTGGGAAGATACACCTCGGACGGGGATGGGTGTTCGGCATTCACAAGCCCATGGGAACAGTGGGATGGAGGTCCCCAGCCATGGGCAGTCGCCACTGCACCTAAACAGCTGCAAAGGAGGCAGTGCTGGGGGCTGTCCAGGAGGGGCAGCATCACCCTGTAAATGTGACACTCCACCCCTTGAGCTTGCCTATCTGGCTTCGGAACCTCTTAGTGAGCCCCCAATGCAACACGTCCGGGACTGCACAACATCAGACATGTACCTGTCTGGTCCTGCTCCCAGGGGGGACATGCCCCATCCTCAGTGGTGGTACTACCAGAAGGTGGTGCAGATCCAACAGAGGTCGATGTCCAAGGCTGGGCCCCAGATGTGCTGGTGCCTGGTGCCATGGTCAGCTGAAGTGGGACAGGAGGTTCTGCCGGGACCTCCCAACCCATTCAGCCTATGGTATTGCAGGTTAAACCCACATATGGCTTAGTGATAGACAACAGCATACAGGAGTACCTACAAAAGTATGCATAGATATCACCATCAACTCAACACAACAGATGGTATACATTTGCAGAGGGAGCACAACACATGCATATATACTGCATACTATCTGTACAATGTGTAGTAGACGTGTGACAGCAGCTGTGAACAGTTGCCCATTATTGGCTTGTCACTGGGAACCCCAGACAATGCATGTCATACCACTGTTTCATGTGACATATGTCAAGTCAGGGATGCGATGGCAGTAACACATCCCTATCATCATGTACTGTCTGCAGTCTTCACACTATGCTCCTGCTGTGCACAGATGTGTGTTCAGTGTGTAACACAGGAAACAAATGATTCCACACACTGCCCAGTTCACAGATGGCCCTACAGATGGGGGTCCCTTACGAACAGAGTACTGTCATGTCTGTATTTAAACATGCAGAATAGCCATTACCACACACAGCATGTTAAACAGGCAGTAGTCTCAATGCGGCATAGCTACACTTACATGCTGTAGTTATGTGTGGCACATCAACCTCCTGTCTTTAGGCTATTTCTCATTGTGTATGATGTTTGAGGTACATCCAGCTATAATCTGTGATGCCATTCCAGAACACCACATCCAGGTACCACTCACAGCAACTGTCATGGCCAAATACCAACATGTTTTTCCTAGATAGTGTACTGTGTTTATCATGCAAATGGCTATGAGAAACCATCACAGCTGTTCCACATGCAGTCAGCTAGAGGAGGACTGCAATAGGTGCAGAGGCCATCACCTGATCATGTCCATTACTTACAATACACATGCTGCTGCTGAGCAGGTGTACACCTCCACATCCACCAGAGAGTGTGTGGGTGGGGCAGGCAAAGTACACCAGAGAAGGGCTTGGAGACCTAACCCTAAGCGATCGTCTGCCACATGCCTAACAGTACAGGGGTCAAACCCCTGACTGACTAGTCATTACTATTACATGTGCATGACGTTACTACATGTGCCACAAAGCCGACATGTTGCTGTGCTGTAAGAACATATGTGTGTAGGTGAGAGACATCTGCAACAGAGATAGTAGACATACATTAGGTGTGGCACACATGCCTGTCCACGTGAACGGATGCCATTGTCACCACAACCACACTCTCTAATGGACTCGCAATGACACTCTTTACCAGGGCCACAAATACACAACCTAACTACTTTGTTTGCCACACTGCAGTAATGCACAGGACTACATGCACCACAGGGGATATCTGGAGGTTCTATGGGCTAGGGCATGTGAAAGTGTTTGATATCTGTTGGTATGCCAACGAGGGTTATACTGGGAGTGACTGTGGTTGAGAGCATCATAACCCACACGCAGACACAAGGTGCCAGTACTGACATGCATGTATGCATTGCTGCATGGGTGTGTAGTGGTTGGCTGTGCAAGATGACTGTACAAGGCTGGGTGAGGGGTACTCCTTGGCATCGCGTCAACCGATAATGAAGTGTAGCACAGGGGTGTAGTGTCTGCATTGTCCCACACAGATGGCTACTGCATGATCTGCCCTGACATCCTGGTTACCAGTGTGTATGGCCATAGCTTTGCAATGCATGCCATGTCTGTGTTTGATAGTCCTTCACATGAACATTGCCTGGGATGTGCATGTCCCACAATACTGTACAGTGACATGTACAGTTGTTCCTGGTTTGGCAGACACGTGTATACAGACTGTAATCCCTCGATATGCCAATATTGTCCTGGTGTGGCGAAACCTGCTTATAATGAGCAGGTCGACCCTGCACCTGCATTGATAGTATGCTACAGGTATTCCCTGGTGTCAGTGGCATTGGTCCATACAGGGCACATGTGTACAGCATTGTATGGCCTCTGTGGATCACATTTGATGGCACCACATATGTTGCAGGCATCCAGTGGGAAACATAGTGAAGGCACAATGTCCGCAAATATGTACCTATTGTACCACTGTACAGGGTGCCTTGTCCTCTCCAGGCCACTGCATTCACACCTTGCCTATTATCTGTCATCAATGTGCATGGTACTAGCAACATAGCGGGATATCTTAGGCACCTGTGTTTGTGCATGGCACATGGGTGCAGGACATATACCGGGTACTAGTAGGGTTGCATACGTTGTTCACCAGGCCTTTTGCCAGATGTAGGGGTATGGCTTGCCAACACAGTCCCATGGCTGACTGACACCTTTACTCCTCGTGAGGTGGCCAATGTGTCATAAGATGGATACCATATAGGAAAACTACAACATCCATTGCCCAACATGTCCAATGGTAAGACACTCACAGCCACCTCTACACAGGCTCTGACAGACAAACACACACTTGCCATGTCCTGTATACGAACCCCAAACTACTGTATCACACTGCAGCAATACGCTTTTAGGGCACGCGCTATGGAGAATACTGGGTTACAGCACACCTACAGGTGTAGACCTAGGTGGGTGACAACAGCAGGATTGACAAAGGTGGTTATGTGATTTGTACAGAGAGTGCATACTCTACAAAGCACTGTACTCGTCTCACGCAGGCAGACACACACACACACACACACACACACACACACACACACACACACACACACACACACACACACACACACACCTGACATGTCTAGGATTAAAACATCGACCTAACTACTTTAGCACACCACAGCATTACGCAGTTACAGAACGCGCTACCGAGATAGATTACTGGGTTACAGTACTCCCAGAGGTGTATTTGTAGGTGAGTGACATCATCAGCCTTGCCAAAGGTGGGTTAGGAATTGTATGGAGTGTGAGCAGTCTGAAAGCATTATTCAGTCCTCAGGTAGATGGGGACACACACACACACACACACACACACACACACACACACACACAGACACACACAAACTTGGCAAGTCTGGGATTAGAACACCAACCTAACTACTTTATTACACTACAGCATTATGCAGTTACAGAATGCGCTACCGAGATTACTGGGACACAGCACTCCCAGAGGTGTATTTGTAGGTGGGTGACATCATCAGCCTTGCCGAAGGTGGGTATAGGAATTGTATGGAGTGTGAGCAGTCTAAAAGCATTATTCAGTCCTCAGGCAGACTGGGACAAACACACAGACACACACACACACACACACACACACACACACACACACACACACACACACACACACACGCACACACACGCCAGTGGTGGGAACGGAACACCTGCCTATCTACAGATCACTATTACAATACTACATAGTTATGTGTCGCGCCACACAGACTACACATTTCAAGGCTGTCATTATGACCTTCTAGGAATGCGGACATCAACAGGGATGCTGGCAGTTAAGATGTACACACCTGTGAACCTGTGTGTTTAAAGTAGGAATCCATCCTGACCTGGAGTAGGCCCATCTGTAGAAAGGACGACTACTATCACTATACAGGGTTACAATGGCCATGCCCATACACAGAGGCACATTACCGACACACGGTGTCACTGGGCATGCTCACACACTTAGTAGCACAGGGCTGTTCGAAATGCACTATGTGTCCATCTACACTGGGCATGCTCATACACTTAGTAGCACAGGGCTGTCTGGGATGCACTCTGATTCTAAACACAGAAGGCCACAGTGGTCATGCTATTGCAGTTAGACGAAAAGAACACATTGTAATGGGCTCTGGTGTTAGTAGTTGTCATTGTTAGCAGGAACGCGGCTCTACATATATCTGACACTGGTCTTTTACACAATGTCTGCTGCTGTCCGTCACCTTAGATGTACCATCCTATACCAAGCACAATACCACCACTCGCAGTGATGTCTTGCTAGGAGTGGAAACTGCTTGAACAACAGAATGAGCCTTGCTAGGAGTGGCAACTGCTTGACCAACACAATGAGCCAATGTCCTGCTGTAAGTACGAGGTTGTCCAGTGTTTGTCATTCTGAGATGACATGACTGACAGTAGACAGGCCTTTGACACACATCACTTGCATCCATGATTCAAGGGAGTGGGGATAATACCCAAGTCGTATTCGCACATATAGTGCCTTTCCAAGGCAAATGTCCTAAACACAGATAACACCATGACACCTAGAGGACAACTGCGTTGTATGCTTATGCTAACCAGTGCTAGATGTGTAGCATCCATAATCACAGCTGCTGACTGTAGATCCAACAATGGGGAGTACTGACATCTGTGCAGTGAGGAACACCTTGCTGAAGGCTCTGTAGTGCACAATAGTACTACCACCATGTAACTCAAAACCAGACGTGGGCCATAACACAGGTACGGACCGCTCCAGGTGGTGGTGTTCCCACATACATAGAGGCCACTCACATGCACTGACCAGTACCCCACGAAAGGCATCACAGATGAGTCAGGTGCAGGACAGTGTCAAATGCTGCATTCTAGGCTGTAAACCTCAGACGCCACCATGCCCTCAGACCACCAACACACATCCATACATGTTGTAGGACATATAAGAGTACACCACCATGTGACCCTTGACCAGTGGACTGTACCAAGCTCTACATCAACTGTAGAGAGTACCCATGTACTGACACAGTTGCATCATGTGTTACGCAATGCAGTGATACCACTGTCTGTAACCAGGTCAGCTGTGCACATACCAGGGGCCCTCGGTTATTTACAGCATTAGCAGATGACTGTTGCTGTACACCAGTACACACCCTCATGTTTGGATATGACATACATGTACTTGCCCTGGATATGAACATGCCACACACACACAACATACATGTAAATAGCATAGTTGTTGTTGTCCTTTGTGCAAACAGGTGGCTACAGCCATTACATACATGCACATGGAATGTAGGTCCATGGCTGATGAATACTAACAGAAAATAAGGTGTGATATCAATGTTGACAGAGGTAACATTCCCTTTGTACCGGTCACCCGTTATACCTATCATATCATACAACATTTCCATGTGTCATGGATGTCATTACACATGACCACCAATTGCAATGCCTACAAACATGCCCAAATGACAGGATTGTAGGACCTACACACATGTACATGTAGTGGTGTGCATTCAGATACCATGTGTGTGCAGTTGCTGATGTATGGAGGTGATGTGCATCTTAGTACATCATGCAGTTGCAATGCAGCCTCAACATTGCCAACTGTATATGGTAATATGCTGAATGTATGGAAAGATGTACCTCAGGTATGGACAGATGTGTGGAAATAACTTAGTGGTGGGGCATCTTTGCATATGGATGTTTGCTGAGTACAGCTCACTGGTTTGTAACAAGTGGTCCTACAATAACCTGTGTAACCGGTAAGCAATGGTTTCATTAATTGAAGGACATAACACACAACATAGACAGCGGTCAGGGTGACACCGAAGGTAAATCACTTGACACCTGTAACAGTTAAGACCTCCCGTGTGCATATATCAGCACTGTTGCCAAAGGAAGCATCAGTACACTTTGTAACGTGTGCAACACTGCTGTAAGTCTGTCATACATCTCATGAGCTAGGCAGGTGTCTGATTCACAGTACTGGCATGTGTGGTTGCGTGTATGTCCATATATGTCACTTATGGTGGGGAATACATCTCAATTGTTACTCACTCTCCTGTACACTAGTGTAGACATCTGTACAGACTGCAATGTAGAAAGCAGGACATAGGCAGGGGCGTGTATCTCACACATGTGAGGTATCTGTATGTGCGTGACATAGGTGAATTCAATAGTGAATGCCACAGTGTGTGTGTGTGTGTGTGTGTGTGTGTATGTGTGTGTGTGTATGTGTGTGTGTGTGTGTGTGTGTGTGTGTGTGTGTGTATGTATGTATGGCTGTCTGGTCCCTGGAGTGAGGATGTATGTTACCATACTGAACTGATAAGACCCCTCCCCCCATCCAGACGATGTAATCTGCTATCCATGATGATGTCCCCGATCTTAGGCCATACTGACTACCTGTACATGTGTATTCTCTGTGGCGATTCATGTAGGTGCACAGTACTGTAATGATGATTTGCACACAGGCAGGGGTCCTCACCTCAACAGTAGCAACTGTGTGTGAGTGTGTGTTACTGTGTTGGTGAATCCGTGAGTGTGTGGGTGTGTTACTGTGTCATTGAATACATGTGTGTCAATACCTGAGTGTGTGGGTGCAGTTGTGTGTTGGCATCCTGTCATGGGAACGTGTATTACTGCTTCCCAATGAGGCACCACACTTCCCACTGGCCTCTACCCTTGTAATCAGCTAGACTGCTGTCTTACCTCACCACTCCATGTAACTGTACCTGTGATGTCATCCAGTATGGATGTCACGTCTGTAGCCACAGTAATTTAATACACAGCTATCATGCTGTTCGATCAGTAGACGTGTTTGGAACGTGGGACATTCTCACTGTTATGTGGCAGCTACACGGTGCATGCTGGTATATTCATACATACCTGTGAGTAGTCCACATTGACATATGGGACACTAACAGCAAACACTGACATCCACCGGCATGTGCAATTAGACCTGAAGGAGGAAAGCAGAACATCATGACCAACATGCAGTTACTGTTGTTACACAAGACACATACTGTTAACAGTACGAAATGCATTGTACACCTGTAGTACATGGTCTTTCTTCTGCCTGTCAACAGTACTCAACAATTGTAAACTACACTTATCTTCCTAATCTGTTCACCCTCTGCATCAGACCATATGAGCATGTCCCTGTACCAATGGTGTGGATGTCAGAGATGCGGCACAGGCATCATCATATGCACAGGGTGATAATGTTTGCCAGAGGCCTAGGCTGCACCATTGGATGACATCATGTGTGTGGGTTAGGGCCTTTGATCTAATTGGGCGTGTGTGGTTGTTATGCATGTGTGTGTTGCGGTGCCCTACATATGTTTCCAGTGAGTGCGTGTATGTATGCACACAGTTCTGGCATGTGTCTGACCTACACAGGGGTATTATTGACAGCTGTGGACTGTACAGGCCAGGTTTTACAGTTCACAGTGTCCAGCCACAGACATGTGACCTGTGCCTGCCAGGGGTTGCACAGGCACTACCAGGAAGAGGTGCAGATTGGGTACTGTCTGATGACACTTGTCCACTGGAACCGTGTCCATGTTGGGACCTTCCAGGGCCATGTGCACATGGCCTGCTGTGTCGTGGTGTGGACAGCACAGCATCAGCTGCACTGCTGCTGCTACCGCCACTATGGGAGCAGACATGTGTGGTAGCTCATTCACATAGACCTGAAACAGGTGATGTAGCAGGCCTATGTCCATGTGCCCGATGCCTCACTCGTACCAGATGTTCCAACACAGACAGCTCATGCTCGTGGATTGTCATGCCACAGTCAAGGACTCCAACCATGTCACCCAACCGTCTATCCAAAGCTTCAGCAATCTGCTGTTGAACATTTACCATTGCCTGGATGTTGTTGTTTAAAGAACAGACAGCAGCCCTCTGAAGCCTCTGATCTTTTCTGTTGTGCCATTCAGCACGTGCCTGTGCCTCCATTACAGCCTGAAACATGTGTCTGGTGACACCAGCTGCTGCACTCTGTCTTGCAGGGGCATGTTGGCCAGAGGTCCTCCTACGAGCAGCACTGGCCACATGCCTGTGTGGCACATCACCAGTCAGTTGACTGACACCATGGTGTGCAGGCACACCTTCCATAGCCCCAACACTTTCCTGTTCCAAGCTACCACACGCCAACTGTCCTTCCTCTATGGCCACTGGTGATGGGGTATGTGTAGGCATGGGATCTGTGTGCGGGGGTGAGGGGGATATAGGTGGAATGGCAACCAAGGGCACAGATTCAGCCCCTGACAACTCTGCCTGTGCCTCAATCATAAGTTCATCATCACTGCTAAAGTCTGTGGGGACACTAACATCAGATGGACCACAGGAGGGCAACGCACCTACATCACCTGTGAGGGGCAGACAAGAACTGTACATTACAATCTATGCAATAGACACAGACACACACGCTATGGCACCCAACATGCTTGTGATATGACAGAAGGCATGCAACATGCATGTGATATGGCAGACGGCATGCAGAGCAGACAATAATAGTGGTAGTTATCATATATCCCTGGGTTGCACACAACAGCGTGCATGTGTCATAGCAGAAGGCATGCGAATTACACAATCATAGTAGTAGTTAGCATACATCCCTGTGTTACACCATGTAGACCAGCACATGTTAACAGTACACCTGCCTGATGTGTGGCATATGACCTTGACAATCACATGTAGTATGACATGTGATCTGCTGACGTATACAATGACATGCATACATGTTTAACACAATGGTGTCCTGTTAAATATACAGTGGGGTAATGGTATCCCAATGCAGTGTTGTCTGTCCGCCCTACAGATATACTGCATATTTAGCTGATGTGCATGGCCATTGCAGGGAATCATGAGGCATCTCTATTGCTATACATTGTGAGTTACAGACAGTTCATAGCCATGACTGTGTTCAAATACAATACATATATACTGTCGAATGTGACCCATGTCACTGACGTGTATGCACACTAAACCATGATGTGGAATGTGTGACACGGGTCACTGAAGGGTATACGGATGACACCCCTGCACATCTGCAGCCATATTGCTGCTGCCTGGCAACTATGGCCAGACATGGCGAACTCGTCGGTACACCATGTCCCATATGACATCTGTGTACCACACACACACACACACACACACACACACACACACACACGAGGAGCAAGTTTGACATTGATGTCCAACACCAGCAAGAGGAATGTACTGTATCTGTGGGCTGATGTGGATACTGTACAGGTGACTGCTGTCATGTCATGACACACTCAAGATGTTTAACACATCTTATGTGTTGGATTGATGTCACGCCTACACAAGATGTGCACAGGCCTGTAGGATGTCTAGTGTTCCACATCTGCAATATAATCATTACACAAAAGCCATAGTTGGACCATGTGTAGCCATTGTACGACAGGGTGTACACACAAGCACATCACGTCTACTGTGTGTATTGCTTCATGTCTCTGGCCATCCTCCATGGCCATGTGTGTACATGTGCTGGCCAAATTATTGTGACGGGCATCTATTTCACATGTCTGTGTTGTCCCATATGACATACACCCATAGATTTCATATGCTCCACTGACGACAGGGTTATGCAGACAAAGGGTGGTATGTTTGGTATGTGGGATATGTTTTTCAGGATAGTTAGGCAGTGTTGCAGCCAGGCCACTAGATGTCATGGACATGTCAAGATAGCACATCACATTGTGTGACATTCATATCAGGGCTATGATCCACACCAGTGAATCCTGTGGGCTGGCCATACTCCAGCTCACTGTGTAGTACTGTTTGTATTCCTCACATGTGTAGTTCTGATCTGTAGTACATGTCCCTACAGTGAACAGCACCACCACCATTGTATGCACAGCTGTCCACACATCTGGCAATGACATTTTGTGAGGATTCATATTGGTGATTCACATAGTTTGCAAGTGTTGCACATGGGTAGCCATTGTGATGCATTGCAGGTCCGACCTGTATATTGTGACAGGACCATACATTATGTGTACATGTGGTAAATGGCCATATGGCAGATAGATCTGTGCATTACGATGCCTGATAAATAATAACAGTCTCACCTGCAACGGGCTGCTGTCGCAGTGGGACACCAGAGGTACCTAAATAGGAGTAACACAGCAGTATGAGCATTACCCATACCTGTATGATAGCTACAGGGTGCAATGTGCATGTTAACACATACACCAGTACATTAGACTATACTATGGTGTATGCATTTGTGTGCATACACAGAGTAGCATACTATAGTATGCGTAATGTGTGTATACATGCCTTGCATATGATGTTACATTACATATTGTACAGTGACACATGCAGCTATATGGAATATAGTTGTTATAGGTGCAGTAGTGACTTACCAAGCAACTCCAGGCTCGGTGGTTGAGAGACACCCACCTTCACAATATCGGCTAAGGCTTGTGGATGTTGTTCTGCAGGTGTCCCCAGGTTGGCCAGTAGCTCCTTGGTACGTGTGAGTGGGGGGTGGGTTGGTGGTCCACCACCTGTTGCACCTTGTTCCCTGGTGATTGCATTAGCATGCTGTTTTGCCTGTCTAATGAGGTCTGTACAGTGTCTGCGCATCTGCTGGTATGTGCGGTTGTGGCCACCCACATCATTAACCCTCCTGTGAAGTTCCATCCACAGGGCATCCCGCTGCTGTGCATCCTGTGGCACATGGCTGAACAGAATATCATGATTGTCATGTAGGTATGGGATGAGGGCCTCATCCTCCAAGTGGGTATAAGGGGGTAGCCTTGCATGCGGCATACCTGGAAGACATAATGATGGGGACAGGTCACAGTAACTGACAGAGACATACATGTGTATCGCATTTATTACGATTAAATAGTTGTCTTTGCAAATCTACATGACACTGACACCACTGACATGTTTGTGTCACACACATGTGACACTCAATGTTGAGTGGATGTTATCACCATATATGTGTGCGTGTGTCACCTGATTACACTGCTCATACTCCATGTGGATGCTGTCTTGATGTGGGCATGTCTGTTTGCCTGTACTGGTGTTCCTACCTATCAGCACATGTCTAGATGTGTCCACATTAATGCAGTTGATCTTGATGCTGTGTATATGTCACATATAAAGACTTACACTTCCTTAACAGACATGACCTGTGGCCCTGCAGACTTGCCACTGGAAGGTTTTACATGTATGTGTTCTGCCATATACATTTACACATGTACAGCAATTCAACATCCTGCCATGTATCACCTGTGTTGCACATGTGTTACACATGGTACACTGGCTAGCCAGATGGTATTTGTAGGGATGGATATCAACTATAGCATGTACAGTCAAAGTCAACTAGTATACTATATGCCCTGGGCCATGTATGAATCTAGGATGAAAGGTTACCAACTCAACATCCTGCCATGTATCACCTGTGTTGCACATGTGTTACACATGGTACACTGGCTAGCCAGATGGTATTTGCAGGGATGGATATCAACTATAGCATGTACAGTCAAAGTCAACTAGTATACTATATGCCCTGGGCCATGTATGAATCTAGGATGAAAGGTTACCTAGCTGTAGCTGACAGGCGGGTCTCTGGGGCCAGGTGGAGCAGTGCCACATAACTGATCCACAGGGTTAATGATACATTTACCATGCAGTCATCACATCATGTCTGAGAGGTGGGGGCGATGTGCAGCTTTGCTGGGCAGGAATGCATAGTATGGCAGGACTATGTAAAGTGTATGGAACAAGGATCTGTCCAGCATGTGGTGATCCTAGTACTAGGAAGGTGGATGTCCATGAAGTATGTGTGAGATCCGGATGTGTACGTGTAGCATGTCCAACATCACTGGGTTAGACATGGATTTATTCAGGGTATGCATCATGCTACATAGTGGAGATGGGGAATAGGAAGTCTGGTGTAGGCCATCTGAACATGGCCAATACCCCTTAAAGGTAATATGTGATCTGATATGGGTCACTTGAGTGTTGTGTATGGCTGGACAATGATCTATATATTCATGGATGGCACCCTGTCATGCTTAGGGTTGCCACATACGAGTACCTGATAGGTGTGGTGACGTAACTATCACAGGAAAAACAACTGCCCAACTGCATCCCTTATACACAGTGTCCATTATGTTAACCGCTGCCTAGGTGGCAGTTCATGGGTACAGGATTATTAACATAGGAGTGACAATGCAATATGTAGCTGTCAAATTGTGGCCATATGTCACACACACCTCACCCACAAAGCCCCTTCTGTATGTTGTCCACAACACTCTGAGTTGGCTATTGCTCCTAGGTCATAGTCATTCGCATACTTCAATAGGCAGATGCCTTCTGTTAGTCTGTGTGGTATGGACTACAATGAGGGGTAGTACAATTAATTAACCCTGTCTTACTGTAGCTGGTACTGGTGTGATGTGCATGTATTATTCAGACACCTTCTGTAGTGTTGGTTCTGCCAGCAGTCCCATTGCAAAACACTCCTGTGACATAGGAATGTACATCTAGTATACCGAGTGTAGGTGGAACACAGTATGGGTGATGATGTCCTATGACCTGGAAAAGTTATGATATGCAGTGTGAAATCAACCTTACTGTCATCTACATCTGTACTGCTGGCATCAAACAATTTGGTCAAGGTTCATGGCCTTTCACACCAGACTCATCAGGGTAGTAGTGCAGTACTTCCCATTATCAGTGGTGTCTCCCCCTTTGTGGGTTGTGATACCTGTTGGTATGCACCATTCAGTGTGTGTACATAGCCTGACATGAAGATATGTTTTACATGATGTGTATGTGGAGAGCAACTTGTTTTGCCATATGTGTAAGATACAACCTGGGATGTGGACAGGTCTCATGCAGCCTGAGTGCAGCTTGTACCTGCATAGTTGTGGGTACAGGGGCTCTGTGGTGTACATGGATATATGATTGTGTACCTGTTGGGGGGGCAGTGTGTTTATGTTATCCAAGACCCTATCTGGATTGCTTATTTATGCTCAGCACTTGTTCAGAAATTGTAAGCACTACATAAGCTACTAATTACTATAGCACTCAATCTTCCTCATTACCTAGAGGTAAACAGGTTCTGTACGTACTTTTCTCACTTGCTTAGAGTAAAATAGCTTTTGTACTCACTTTCTCTACCTATCTAGGGGAAATTAGTTTTATATTCAGGCATGTCCAAGGGTCAGCTGCCAGTGTTCTCTCCCATCTATCTGATGAATCTGGACATCTTGAGGCAATGTAGACATTGCCTCATGTACACAGACAACCCTCTGCTGCAGTAGCGTTGTCGCCTCACAGTAAGACGTCCTGTTCGATTCTCAGCTAGAGCATCTTCTGTGTAGAGACATGCGTGAATGGGCGTACCTTCGTTGAAGGTTGTGCGTCAGGGCCGGCAACTCGGCACGTAAAAATCTACTGCCAATCATTAGCGGACCGGAGTTCCAACGTGGCGACCCCTAACCGGGAAAAGCCGAAAGACGCAACAACACAGACTACCCTCTCCGCCTACCACCCAACACTACAACCTGTGAGAGATGCACTTATCTAGACAAACTGGAGGTAAAGCTCACTCCAACCAAGACCGACCCTGACAGTCATGTGGAGAAGGTAAACATTCGCACTACACCACACTCATCACATAGTCTCACTGAATCTACCCCACCATTAACTGGGAAAACTACTCGTATACCAACTCATTAGCTCAACGCTTTCTGGAATTCATAAGCATCAATGCCCTGGATCATCTTATCCACACACCCACCAAGTGCAACAATATCCTAGACCTAGGCATTACCAATATGAGTAACCGGTGTTCCACACCTGAAGTCAACTCCTCGTTGGTCCGATCCGACCATAAGCTGAACACCCTTGATATCCACATCCCGCCCCCACCCCCCATTAAGGGAACCACAGTATAATATTTCTACAAAGGCAACTTCATGCTTCTTAATACAGATGTGGTGAACTTCGACACCCATGCAGATGTACAATACAGTTACAACTGCTGAATCCTACACAAATGCACTCTATAAGCACTTACACAAGTGCATGGATCATGCTATCCCAAACAGAACCAAGACGCTATACACCTAATTACAGAAGCCAATCTAGTGGTCCCCTGCCATAAACAAACTGTACAACAGAAGGAAGACACTGCTGCAAAAGTGAGTACAATCCCATGCGTAGAGGAGCTCCCTGGTCAGCCTCGGTAAGAAGGTGAGATCCCTTATAAGATCCTCCAAAGCTAGCTGCGGAAACAAAACCACCACTAATTCCAATAACAACCACAAAGCATTCTATAGCTATGTCAAATATCTCGATGTCAACACCCAGATCTGCTCTGAGTTACAGCACAAAGGTACGAACATTACAGAACCAACTGATATTGCCAACATCCAGGCAGATAGGTTCAGTGCTACCTTTCCCCCCCTCTCATCCCCTAAAGGGCCCATATCTATACAGGAAGAGTGCAGAGTCCCTGTAATCACAACTACGCAGGTAAAAGCTGCACACTCTAAAGCCAATATCACAGCATCCATGGGACCGGACAACATTCCAGGCTGCGTTTTACATGAACTTCAGAATGTACTGGCTCCACACCTACGCACCATGTTCAGTAATAGCCTCGCATCGGGCTTTGTGCCCCCTGAATGGTGCACAGCAACAGTTATCCCACTTCACAAAGGTGGCGCCACAATGAACCATGGGACCTATTTCCCTATAGGCCTGACTAGCCTGGTCTGCAAGGCTATGGAGCACATCATCATGGATCTCAGTCACAGAGACATTGGGTACCTCCAAACCTTTGACCCCTCCCAGTTTGGCTTTGTTAAGAGCAGACCATGCCTCCTAAACCTGGTGGTCTCCTTAGAGACAGTTACCAAGGCATTAGATGAGGGTAAGGAGGTCCACACAGCCTACCTTGATCTCTCAAAGGCTTTCAACACCATTCCCCATTCTGGTATTATCGACTTACCCATTTACCTGAACATTAACCCCTACATCATGTGATGGTTTGCAAAGTGGCTCACGGACAGAACCCACAATGTGGGAGTTGCATACCCAAGGTCCGACTGTATACCAGTTACAAGTGGCATCCCCAGCGCTCAGTCCTAGGACCCCTCATGTTTGGTATATAATTCTCTGATGTACAGGCAAGCACAGGAGGGCTTTGGCTGAAAATGTTTGCAGACGACTGCAAACTAGGGGCCATAATTGTTTCCCCAGCTGATACAGACACCCTCTGGAAGGGTTGCACTGAGACGGATGTTTGGTGTCAATATCATGACCTCAGGCTGAATGCCAAAAAGTGCATAGTCATCCCATTTAGATATAACTTATTACCCGCGGACTACCACATAGGTGCTAGTCCCTTACATACAGAAAAGGTAATAAGGGATCTGGGAACCCCAGTAGATAGCAATCTCTCCTTCGATACCCATAATGACAAGGTGGTTAGAATATCCTTCTACGTGGCCCCCCCTAATCTCTAATGGATTTGCATCCAAAACAAAGGAGGCCATTGTGCCTCTCTACTAATGACTTATTAGACCCATTAAAGGATACAACACCCCATTTGGGATGTACCGTACAAGACACCTGCAATGGCTTGGAATACCACAACAGTACCACACCAAGAGGATTACTGACCTCAAACAGATGACCTATGCAGCCCAACCTAAGAAACACCAGCTGTACACGGTTGCATACCGCATACTTACAGGTGATCTCTGCTTGACATGCAAGGCCCATGTCCAACGTAGTATTGCTGGATATGCTCCACCTAAACAGAAGCCCCTGAGAGCCATATGCTCTAGGGATATACACCTAACCACAACAATGACTAGGATGTGCTGGACGGTTAGATTCCTGACCCGCAGACTCCCCATGCTTTGGAACATGATTCCAATGTACATCAGGCAGGGCCCCTCATTAGCACTCTTCAAAGGAAACCTTGATGGGTGGATGGGAGACAGACAT
The DNA here is from genome assembly GCF_019279795.1 of Protopterus annectens. NCBI lineage: Eukaryota > Metazoa > Chordata > Ceratodontiformes > Protopteridae > Protopterus > Protopterus annectens. The sequence goes on along the minus strand of NC_056729.1, from coordinate 654,333,557 downwards.
GTACCCCGGGGATCACTGCAGTGGCTCTGCTGGACAGAAGCACAGGGAACTAATGGCTCTGCCATTCAGTGGCACAGGGAACTAACCTAAGAGGGTGGCAAAAGCCAACACACTCTAGCTAGGCTTATAAATACCCTTGAGCAGACAGCCTAGTACCTACCTTTGCACTTATTACATTTCTTATGTGCATGGATAGTTAACTAACTTTTCCATTTTACTTTGCTATCATGCTGATAAACGTCGGGTGACTACAAGTCATATGTATCCTGTTATTGTGTATTGTAAATGCCAATAGACATAACTAATGTTTGCCTAACATAACAGTAATGCTATGTAACTTGTAATACATATCTGCCTACAATACTGTACATTACACAGTTATTGGCACAATATCCCACAATGCAAATCATAATTGCACAGTGGGCCAACCTTCGACATGTTATTCCCAGTAATACACCCATACATATGCCTACTGTTACAATATATCAACATATACTATCCCCTGTTATAGCACATACTTGTTGGGCCAGCCCTGCCACTGACAGTGGCTGGTGAGGAATATTTGGATTCAAAGCCCTTGTATAGAATCCCTTGTTATGTATGCAGTGTTTGCCTTGTGACCTACAGCAGTACACACATAAATACTACAAGCGTTACTATGCTCAACAATACATCCCTACAAGATAACTGTTTCCACTATATGGATTGCGTTTACTTTAAATATTACAGAATAGGTACTACATACACAGACATACTGAGTGTTCTACATACCTTATTAGTAACCCGAGGTGTCGTTGACTGTTAAGTCAGTCCTTTTCAGTTTGTGTTTCAATCTTCTTTGTAATATTCTGCTGGTATATACAGATGGTTTGAATGTGTGATAAACCCTCCTTTTCTAGTTAAATATCGGTAACATGTGCTATCCTGACCACCAATTGGTGTTCCAAAGTAGTTAATTAGATGCACATCAGCTGTGCAGCTACTCCATTAGCCAATACCACGGCAACAGCTGTGTATAATTGAGTACTCCACTTGGGCGTTGTCCGTTTGCCTTACTTTCGAGGAAGACGGCCTGGATGTGTTGTTTGTGATGTATTTCAACAGCTATATGGAGACAGAGTGAGATATATTAGCTTCATGACTCCCGTGGATTGTGTGTACTGGCTAGAAGATGTTGTTCTACGTGTGAGTACAGCTGTTATATTTTAGAACATTGCTACTTATGCAGGGTTTGTTTGTACCTGATACTTCTGCAGATGTTTCAGTCTGGCAAGGATGTTTGGGCAGCTCAAGGCTGTATGGCTATGCATGAACTTGTTAGGTGGTTTACAGTGTGCTCACCAGACATCCTTGGTTTGGTGTACATGGGTATCATACTATGCTGTTAATCAGTAATTGGTAACACTTCCCAGTGTACACACACCCAACGCTCTGAAACGGGATTAGTGCAAACACACCCTGTAACATCAGCAGCTGTTCCATTGTATAACAGCAACTATTTCACATAGGGCCATGTTAGTGTGTCTCTGACAAAGGTATGTTAAGGCTTTTGCAGATGTCATACAGTGAGTGAAGGATTTGTGATGTTATTACAGTTTGTATTGTAATTTGTTTGGGTGTGGGGGTGATGTTGGTGGGTGTACATAGCAGATGCAGGTGTGTGGGAAATGCTTTTATACATAATCAATATGTGCGTGAGGGTTCCTTCCTTATTTGAACACCTATCCTTTAGTGGACTAATACTATGGTAATTGCAGGCTGATTCATTAAGGCTCTGTTAATTGGTTCCTGTGTAGCATGCAGGTGTCGTTAGTCCTTGAAAACTTTCGGCAATACATCGGAATGTAATAAAGTGTTGCTACATGAAAGCTGTGTATTTCTGTTATAGGTATTTGCAGTCATTGGAGTTGCGTTGGTGACTGACCCTCTTTGGCTAGGGTTGCCACCTTTTCATATGGCCATAGTGGGGCATTTTCAGGACACACATGAGATTTTACCGGCCGACACAAACCCATGGTCAGTACAAGGGATAGAACTTTCCTTTTTTGCCTGAATATAAGTTTATATTGGTAGCAGTTTAATTGCTTATCCTGTTTCTTGTAACATGTAGGTATTTTAGATACAGAAAGAACTATTGTATGCAATTATTACATTACATATGGGACATAATTATGTCCTACAATCTCAGGACATTTGCCACATTTAATATATTTGGTCAGGACACAACCACCCAAAAAGGGACTGTCCCTCGCAAAGTGGGACAGGTGGTAACCCTATCTTTGGCTCATGTCCATAGCACATGTTTGTAATAGTGTATAGGCATATACTCTCCATATCCTTCGTTCATATAGTTTGGTCGTGGCCTAATGTGTGATTTCTATGGTCCATGTTATACTCATATATGAACACTTCAACTGCTGTATACGGGATACCTACAGAATCCCGAAACCACACAATTCCGACGCCCACAGTACCAGCCCCAGACTCCCATACCCCACATTACCGACAGCGACAGTAACTCGCGAAAGTAACACAAACATGGAACACACACATGCACACACAGACACACTGCTACCCACCACATCCAAACAAACCATCCTACACTACTTATGAGCAGGTGGACAAGCTCCCCTACACCCCCATGTGGGTGTCTGCACCCCTACACCCCCCTACTTTAATATTCTACCTCCTAGATCACACAACCAGACGCACAAAACAAACCCACACCCACACATTACAGTCCCCCAGGAACACACACCACACTCAGAACACACACTTACATACACTGCAGCCCTCAGAAACACACTTACACGCAGTAACCTACCTGAACCGCAACACGAGAAGCTCTGACTAAATGTCCCTTAACATCGGGATTTTAAACCTCATGCTTCTGGTGTTTCGGTACTGTGGTCTTTCGAACTTTAAGTCTCGTGATTACGCACGTCGGTATGTCAAGCAGTTGGTATGTGGTAGGTATCCCATTTATATGTTCCTCCATAGTTATGTAGATGTTGTTAACCTAGCTGCATATCTACATATATATGTATATCCCCATATATCGACATATATCTCTCTCTCTCCTATATATATATATATATATATATATATATATATATATATATATATATATATGTGTTGATTTATATATATATATATGTGTGTGTGTGTTGATTTATTTATATATATATATATATATATATATATATATGTTGATTTATATATATATATATATATATATATATATATATAGAGAGAGAGAGCATACACCTTTCATTGGGTACATGCCGGTTTGTCCTATTTCCACACATTCCTACCGTTTGTGTTTTAATCTGTCAGTGTACACAACTGCCATTGGTACATCTCAGGTAGCTTAGTGGTAGGATATTGTGAAGATTGTGTACATGGTTGCATTTTCTATTCCTGGCAGTGGTAAGTTTACCTCTCAAAGCAGGCACTGGTAGTGCAAGGGTGATTAACGCACATTTCAGCGGTTGTGTGTTCCAAATGTTTATTATTTTGTGGAATACTACCTATATATGCAAGCTGTGGTTAATGTATACTATGTAACATGTAAATCATCTGAGAAGATTCCTGTCATGGGTACTCCTCATTATTTGGAACTACATCCCTGATTACATTATACCAAACCCCTCACTAACACTCCAGGGAGTCCTTGCTGAGTGGGTCGGGAACAGTGGATACACCCCAGGGATCCCACAGTTTGCTCCACATTGGGACAGTTAATCAATGGGGTGGCGACAGCAGACACTTTTTGGCTATGCTTATGAGTGGCCCCGGGCAGTTAGGCATGTACCTATCTATGTATCTATGAACTTATACATACAGTATGGACACATGCTGATAGCTTAATTTACTGTTCAGGTATTGACTTACCTTGTGCCAATGGCAGTTGTGTGTACAATAGTTGAGGGCTACCTATGTAGGATGCACACAGTAGACCATCTATACATGACAATTTACAGGTGGTCGTGTGTGTGTGCTATCCATGTTTACTGTGTGTGCAGGTGGAGAAGGGTGTCAGTCCATAAGTGCCTACACTATCAATGTGTGTGCTATACGTTCCCTCTTTGCCAAGGCAAGGGCATACTGGGCAAACCTCCGTCTGCCTACTGGGGCTGGCACAGGGTGTTCATGGTCTGAGTCCCTCTGTGCCTGCAGGGCCCTTGGCAGTGGTGGTGGGCTGTGAGGGCCTTCACCATTCTGTCCCTGCTGCAGCTGTTTCCGCAGGATCATATTGTGTAGCATGGCACATACTATGAAGATGTGGGCACACGTGCCTGGAGAGTACTGCAAGGCTCCACCAGATATGTCCAAGCAACGGAACAGTGATTTCAGCATCCCATACACGCGCTCTATGATGATTCTGGTTTCTGCGTGTGCCTCATTAAGGCATTCTTGCGTGGCTTTGTGTTCATTTCTAATGGGAGTCATCATCCATGGCTCCAGTGCATAGCCAGCATCCCCCACCAGGTGGCCATATGGGATGTCCTCCCTGGCAAATACCTGATACAGCTGTGAGGCATGCTAGATGTTGGAGTCGTGATAGCTTCCAGGGCTGCCAGCACACACATCCATGATAATGCCCTGGGCATTGCACACAACCTGGCAGTTGATGGAGGGGTATCCCTTGCAGTTTATGTGGCGCCTACCCTGCTCACTGGGTGGTGTCTTGATGTGTATGTGCGTGCAGTCTATTGCACCCAGTACCCCCGGGTAGTCTGCCACACGGTGGAAGAGTCGCATATTGCTGGCCAACTCCTCCTGCATTCGGGGGAAGTATATGTGCTCATTGGCATGTGGTAACATGGCATCCAGGAACTGGTGGAGTACCCTGGATGCTGATGACTGTGAGATCCCCATGATATCCGCAGTTGGCCTTTGAAAGGTACCTGTGGCTAGTATTCTCAAGCTTACACATAACCTTTGTGTCCACTGGGATGGGTTCCCCTCTGTTATTTCTGGCTCTGAGGCATGGCCGGCACAGCTCAACAAGTTGCTGTATGGTGTCCCTGTCCACCCTGTAATGCTCTACTATCTCCAGATCATATAGCCCCTGGTAGGTTACCATGGGTCTGAACACTCTTCTCCAGTGCCTGAGATGGTTGTCAGCATCATCCTCCACACCACCATCAGTCTCCCAACACATGCTGGTGAATCAAAGCTATGGCAGCCCCTAACATGTACATATTAAAATTTCCCCATCTGTATACACCAGTGGTGCAGAGTGTCTGAGAATACGCAAGTGTGTGTGTGTGTGGGGGGGGGGGGGTTCACACCTTATACTATTGTGCAATGGATGATGCTGGTGTAATTGGGTGTGTATGTGCAATTCCAGCTGCAGGGTATCTTAATTATGGGTTTTACAGCAGGTACTGCTATTGTGGGGCCTTTGGTGTTGACTTACACTTGGCTGCCATGATTCATCTATTGCCCTTTACTTCACTTTTCAACCCGCTTCCCCTCCCATTGTCAGGCATGCATCCAACTGCCTGCTTTCTTGTTTTGTACTTTCACAACCCAGGATTGTGTTGCAAAATGTGTTATGTAGCTGATCTACTGCAAGTTTGCTTTGTTCTGCTGTGACAGTTCTCTTTTCTTTGCAGTACGGCACCTCCCCTTTCCTCTTCTGCAGGTAGCTGCTAGCAGCCTTGTTAGCTGTTGTCTATGGTCCACTGTGAGTTCCTAGGTGTTAATTACTCATTTGTACTCCAATTACCATGCTGCAGCATTTCCTTATTGTCTTCCCATATCCTTCCTGTTTCAGCTGTGGTGCGTGCCACACACAGCCGTTTACCGGGTTTCGAGCGCGTTTTCATCCACATTCACATGCACTTTCGTTTACCTTGTGTGCTCTCAGCTAAACAAAGCTATGGCTACTTCCACCCCCCCTATCCTGCGGCTTTACTTAGCAACAGGCAACCCAGATTAGCAATGCTCAAATGTGCTTACAGCTACAGTGGCACACTTCTCTCTTGATGTCATGTTTACCTCCAGGCACACCTCGGTGTTGACCGCTACGCTGTGTGGTACATCCTTACGCTGGCAGGGAGTTTGCGATTCAGTATTACTTGACTCATTTGCATGGCACTGACTACTACTTCCTAGTTACCACACAGAACACTGTCATAGACCGTTAGCAACCCTTACACCATGGTTGTGGTGTAGTATGCTTGCCATTGACTATTATGGGGAATTCATGAATTGTGTTACATTGCAGTTTTATGACATCTAACTATATTTTCATTGTGATCCTATTTGCGCACCAGTGCACTGTAATTTTACTTTGCGTTAGTGTGGCCATGACATTTAATGTTATTTTTAAGTGTTGTGCATGTTTTTTTATGCCATTGACTATATATTTAGCTATTGGCATATATTAACATTATAATACGTAAGTTTGGTCTGCTTTCATGGCTCCAATTTTATGTTTGAAAAAATGAAAACCGTTTTTTTGGTTTACATTTCTTCATGCTTATGCTATGCCTGCACCACTTCATGAATCGCTATATACCTTCATTTGCATGCTACACTGCTGTGCATGGGGTAATTAGCATACATGTGCCGGGAGCTGCACAGCTGTGGCGTACGCTGGTAGTGCACATGGAAACAGCTCGTACCTGAATCGCTCCGCGGCCATATTTGGCATTAGCTCGCCTACGCTACTCCGGCGCCTGGCGCAAGCTTCATGAATCCTGGGGACTGATTTTATAACCTTAGAAATATAATTTTGGAAAGTTGCTTGCATAAAACATTTTTACCACCATGCATTTCACTGCCAAGTCTTGAACCCAGAACACTGTGCACTGTAGTCAGAGCAACATACCACTAAACTAAACCAGCAGTTTCTTGAAAAACAGAAAGACAAACTTAAATGGCTATCATATCATTTAGTGAATTCAGTTCTCACTTCTCACCATAGCTCTCAACCTCGTAGCACAAAAATACAGAACAAAGCCAATAATGGGGGAATATAGCCCCAAAATAGGTACATATTTCAAATACTGATTTTAGAACCTTAGAAAATTTGCTAGAATAAAAGGTTTTGTTTTACCACTCCTGCAAACCAGAAAGAACAGAACAAAAATGTGAGGCATAAATTCACAAGTGATGGTGTCTAGGGACTTTAGGCTCTTTTTACTTGTACCCAAGGTATAGGGTTTGAGCCTGAGTACCTCTAGCCACCAGATGTACCCTGCTGGGGGCATTTACACACGCACACACACACACACACACACACACACACACACACACACACACACACACACACACACAATTAGTGTGTACTCACTCTGATAAGACTTTCTGTTCCCCCACTGCTCCACTCTGAAATTAACTTCTGTCCTACAGTCCAGACACAGCAAACAAACTCCATTCAGCAGCTTCTGAATATCCCGCTTGCAAATAACAGCAGGAAATGCGCTGATGTCATAGATTGCAAATAACAGCTGGAAATGTGCTGATGTCATTGCGGCAAACGAAACCGCTCGCAAAAAACAGCCGGGAGGTGTGGAAAGGGACAGAGGTGATCTGCAAAAGTGGGGGGGGGGTCTTCCCTCCCCCCGCACTCTATGGTTCCGGCGCCCATGCTAAGCATTCTACTCATGAGTAGCTTACTGCTAGTAGAAGACCTTAATATGTTTGACTGTCTACATCTTGATTTTTTCCTGACCATTTATTTTCTGCCAATATCTCATACTGATTGTAATATGTTTGAATTCCCAACCTCAAACAAAGCTTCTGAATACTTGAGTAGTGAACTGTAGACCATTTTCTGAAATGTCTGTGTCTGTAATTCCATATCTATCAAGAATATTTTTAACACTATAATCTCTATTGTACTCTAGTATTTGATACAAGATAACTACCACTCCCAGTTGAACTGCTAGGAACTGGGAGTGGTAGTCATCTTGTCTCAAATACTAGTTATCTCTCAAATGAAGCAAATCTGATCTAACCTTTTTCCTTTGTACCTCTGTTACATTGTGTGGAATTAACTCTGTTTTTAGAGTTCATATTATGGAAATTGTAGCGTATCTGACAAATTTGCAGTATTTTCGTAAGTTTCATTGACATCTTTGAGCAGCAGAGAACATCTCTTACTCTGCCTTTACACTTAATACCCAAGTGTGATACATGGATCTTCTGCAGTATGTTTTTCTAGATGTAATTAAGTTCATAGGTGTGGATTAGGCCAATGACAACTAGGGACTTTTAAGCCTAGCCTTTCATCCCAAATCTCTGACAGTACCCTTGATAAGTGCAAGCAGTGGCTTGGGAGAGTCATGGGAGATGAACCATTTACAGGCTGCCTGTGTCCATTGGAGACATAGTTGCCAAACCAGGGATGAGTTTCCTGTTCCCATTCCAAATATCCAAGTTACACTTGAATTGGGTTAGGGAGGAGCCGTGCTTCACATGGATGGGAAGCCTGTTCCTGAGAAGGGGTAATCTTTGTGATGCATACCCGTTTCTCCAGCAGGTCTTCATTATATCACAGGGAAGGTTTATCACTTTATCAGACTTGAACAGAAGACCAAGGATACAGCTTGTATCATCTCAATACAAATAGTACATTTTGATGTCTGGATGCTTTGCTGGTGACTCTTCTGGCCAAATTTTCATTGAAGTTCATTAAGTGATTGCAACTTTCTAGATTTAGCAAAGCAGAATAAACAACAAGGCTTCCAAATGTTCATTCAGAAGATCTTTTTTTTGTAATCTTCTTTATTGATCATGATGCATCTCCCTCAGTTAAATGGCATCCCATACAGTCCCCTAATTTGGTACCCCTCTCAACCAAATTTGAGAGCCCAAAAATGTTGAGTACAGAAATACAAAGTCCCCCTGACACAGTGCCATTATGCTTAGACATAATTGTATATTTGCTTTCTGAAATATTTTTCAGAAACTGCAACAATGAGCCATATCAGTGACCTACTATATTTCGTCACACACACACACACACACATACACACACTGCAAGCAAACAATTTAAGCAGCTGTGCTTGCCTGAGTAACAATATTACACTTGTGCCCATCTTGACATCTGCCCAGCAAAAGTAGTCAAACTACTGGCTTGCAGAGAGTGATGCGAACTTCTTCTGCGGTGCCCGTTGTGCCTTTTAACATATTGCATGGGGATAGCCTCCCACTTGACTTTGATCACACTATACTCAGTAAGTATACAGATTATTAAAAAAAAAAAAAACAACCACAATATATACTAATTTCTGAGACTATAACCGTATCTCCTAATCTTGCTCTGTTACCCCACTTAGTCTTAGATTGGTACTACTGCTTCATGCTGCTTTTCCTCTATCTCAGTTTCTCCTGTCAAGTGCACCAGTTCATAGAATAAGAGAGGGTCTCGCATACCAAGGCTTATGTACTTGTTTAGGCCAATTGCGTCTTGAACCCATGGCCACTAGAACAAATAGATATTTCTTATTACAAATGATAGCTTTGATGTTGTCCAGTATCATATCATACCCATTTAATTCAGACTAATTTAACTCTCGAATTTTACCATAACACTAAGTTTATTTTCTTTTTCTTCTTTCATCAAACATCTGTTATTGTGTTGCTCACTTTTAAAAGGTGCGTCTATCCAACATCCTCTCAACTCTCTGTCAGTGTTGAGACAAACATGCCTGACATATTTCTCATAGACTATATAATGTTATAGTCCCTTCTGTATTTCTTCTGTTGCTCCACTCCCCTAAGTATATTGCTTTCCAAACAATTCTTAATCTTCTTTTCATGAAATTCTCATATACTCCGATATTTTCAATTCTAATTTTCTTTCATCCCCTACTCTTAAACTACTCTTGCATTTGTATTACCCTTCTGTATAATCCCACTGCTTGTTTCACTTCTATTAACTATCTTCGGACTTATCTGAGCTTCTTCTTCCTGTTTCACTGTTTTAGCAACAACGTGTGTAAAAATTGTGAATAGGAATCTCCTGCATGTAATATACTATCATGAATATTAGTAAGCAAATGTAATATGACTTCTTTATAATTTTCATTCCACTTCTGGTTCTCACACAATAACAGTGCATTACAGTAATATTTTGTATGTTATTTACTGCATTTCTATGTAAAAAAATAATTTATCTGTTTATTTCTTTGTTTCCCAGCCGAATCCTAATATGATCCTTTTGGATTGTGCTCTACTGCAGTAAACTTAAATAACCTATATTATGTCCTCATTTTTGACTCGTGTTTAAAAGTAGGGAAAATATTGTATAAACCACATCCACTTTTCAAATTACAAGCAGGCAGGCATTTGTCATTCTTACAATATTCTGTCATTGTATATTGCCTTCATCTCATGTTCATGTCATTCTCACTTGCTTTACCTAGCCTGTCAGTTATTAACCTAACAGCGTGGTAAAATACATATAATTATAGGATAAAACAAGTGACAGAGTTTATTACTTACCATTTGTTGAATTTCAGTTCTAACTTGATTCCTTAAAACCTGTACACAATTCCATATCATCCTCCAGTTATGGCATGACTTTATGGCACACAAGCACTCAAGCTTTCAAATATCTACTTTGACTTCTAGATTCTCATGTTTTCTCTAAGATTTTTTATTTACTGTTTATTGACCAGGTTAGTTACACTAGGCCAGTGTTCTCTTTTAAAGTGAGACCTGAGGTGGTACTCACACTGACTAGGGGAAATTTGACCAGGACAACAGGGAGCTTCCCCTTCTCTTTCTGTGGTGTGTTTTGTTTCCTGCTTCTGGTCGGGCCGCAAAGGCACCTCAGAGAAGCAGGGAGCTAATCTAAGTAAAAATGGAGGTTAGAGGAGATAGAATAGAAAGGTGGATAGTGATTTTGGTGCTGTTATTCAAACAGCGGATATGCTATTGCATTGAAGAAGGAGTCAGAGGTAAGAGAGAGTATGACTGAAGAACACGGCATGTCTGAGATGGGGGAAATGGCAGTTGAGCCTTTTCAAAGCAGGCTTAATGTGGCAGGTGCAGTGGAGGTAGACACAGAAGAGTTGTTCCAGCAAAAACTGTTAGAATCTGAAGTTCCAACGCAAGGTTGTGCTGTTACAACCCTCCAGTCGGGAGGGTTGTTGGATGATATATTATTGGGTATGGTCAATGAAAGGGAGCTGGAAGATGGTAAGGACATGTCACTGGGAGAGATGATGGACAGGATACAGAAAGAAGAAATGCAACAGAATAAAGGTATTAAGGCTAAGAAATCGTATGCAGAAACGGTCAAAGAAGGGATGTGTGGTAACAAAGAAGTCTGAAGAAAAAAGATTGTTTAAAGTGCGGATCAAACAGAAGGAAGATACTGAAATGGATAGTTGTAAAGTATGGAATAAAGTTATTAAGACGCTCGGAATTAAAACTAATAAGGTAAAGCATTTATCCATATTAATAAATAAACCTGTTGTGACATTATTTTCGAGACTGGGCAGATAATGGAAAGATTTATGGAAGAATATGAAAAAAAAAGATAAACTGTGCACCATGGAACTTATATGTACTTAAGCCCTCTTTTAGGGAAACTAATTAAAATTAATATTCAGTTCAAAACTGAAGTAGAAAAAGAGACTTTAATTTATTGTATTTATATAATGCTGTATCTATCAAAAGTGTATGACAGACTATTATGGACTGGGGCATGAGATTGCAGTGTGATATTGAAACTGGAAAAATGACAATAATTTACATATTCCAAGTTTTATTAATGTCAAGTGTGATAAAGGCCTGGTTAGATATTGGGGACAGCCAAAAAACATGCTTTTGTGTGAATAAAAGTAATGTGAAAAACTACTATGTTTTTCATGTGGGGGCATAGAACATGATGCAAAAGTTTGTGAACCAAAATGTTATAAATGTAAAAAATTGGGACATTTGCAGGGGGGAAGTGTGAAAGAAAATGAAGTAGTGTTGGACATAACAGAAGAAATAGAAGAACAAGGTAAAAAGGATAAGGTTATATAAAAGAAATTAAAAGTAGAAGAAATGGGGAAAAAGATAGTAGCGTGACTGGTGGAGAACAAATGATACAAAAGTGAAGCAAGACTTAAACCTGTCTCTTCTTCAATATTTTCTAAGTTTAAGTGTGAATGATGACATTAAATGGAACATAGTTAAAAGAGAAATTCAATTGGTAAAAGAGTGACAGAAAGTAAAAGGAAGCATATAGTTAAAAAAAAGAAAGGGAAAGGATGAATGTATGTTATTTTAAAGAAGAGTTATGTGTAATTTTTTGTCATTAAATGTTAATACTTTTAAGAATTTGGAAAAAAGGATAGGTATTGTGGAATAGTGTAAAAGCTAGATAGTGATGTTGTTATACTAGAAGATATTAGATTTTTGTCAAAGTCAGAAATAATTAAAACCGAAGTGTGGTGGGGAAAAATTTGATATGGAATAGTGGGAACGAGACATGCTTGGGAATACTTATACAAAGATACAATTAAAGTATTAGATGTCACCATTGTCATAACGGGTAGAATTACTGTTATTGATATAAGATGGAGAGAACATGTTATGAGAATTATTGCAATGCATATATAATTTAAAAAGAGGGAAGGGATGTTTAGAAAGATAATACAATATGTAGCAGTTAACGTGGAGATAATTCTAGTAGGAGACTTTAATTGCATCCTAAGACAGCAAAACAAGAAGCCTTATGATGTTAAACTAGTAAATGATATTATAAAATGCAGACAGTTAAAAATGTGGAATCGAGAGACTCTGATGTATAAAAGAGCAGAAAAAAATAACAGATATAGATTATTTTTTATTGTTATAAAGCTTAGTTATAGTTAACAACTAGTGCTATTGACAGTTTTCTCAGATCACAGGGCAATTTGGATTATGGTAAAGGGAAATGATAATTATGTAAAAATAGAGTAATGTATAAAAAGAATAAATGAAGTTAAATGGGATGCTTGAAAGAAAAGAGGTTACAACATGGCATGAACTTGTAGAAATGAGAGAATTTTATAAAGATTGGTCGGAATGGTAGCTACATTTTAAACGGAAATATAAAAAATGCTATGTAAAATGGGAGAAAGTGAAGCTATACATGAAAAAATAATATACAGGAATTTAAACAATGAAATGATAATTTAGAAAAGCACGATGATTTTCTTTTTTTTATTAAGGAACAGAAATTATATGATTTCAATAAGTTAAAATATAGAACATTTATTGTACAAATATATTTTCTGAAAGGAAAAAATAAGAAATTACAACATATTTAAGTAAAATAATTAAAGAGAATAATAGTGTAATGAGAGAAATGAAAGATTCTTCAGGTAAAATGCATAATACACAAGAAGAGATTATGAATGTAGTAAAAGAACATATTAGGATCTTGTTTAAATAGCAGAGAACAAAGACATGGAAAGAATGGAAGGTATATACATTTTCCAACATGGAGAATAAGAATTTAGAAAAAGATATTAGAATCAAGGAACTAGAACAGGCAGTAAAAGTAAAGAATTTGGATTCAGTAGCAAGACATGACGGAATAGAATAGAAGATATATAAAAATATGACTATAGAGCAAAAACATGGTTTGTAAAGGTATTAAATGAATGGTTAGAAAAAGGTTTCAGTTATAAAGAGCTATGTAACAGAATTGGAGACCAGTTGTGTTAAATAATACAGATTATAAGATTTTATGAAAATATTAGAAAAAAAGGATGGAAGAAAAAGTAGGTAATACAAATGAACATGTGTTTGGCACAAAAGGAAAAAAGTTCAAGATTTATTGATAATAATTATGTAAATAGTAGATGATATAGTAGTTAGAAATGTTCAGGCAAAAGTAATGGTAGGAGAGTTAAGCAAAGCATTTGATTTGATTCACCACTCAGTATTATGGTATATGTTTGATGTGTATAGTACAAGTAAGAGGCTTAAAAATGTGTGCATGTCAGCATATAAGTATAACATAGTGAAAAATATGATCAATGGATAGTTCAGAGAGGATATAAAGGTAGAAAAGGGTATTAGACAAACGCTGTCCATTGAGCGATACATTATTTGTATTAGTAATCAATGCATTATCTGTCTGTATCTAATATGTATACGAGTAACAAGATGGATATTATGAGCTATATTTCAAATGAAGGAATAAAAATGCCTGTTTTGTTAAATTATACAGATGATATTATTATTACAACAAAGAATGAAGCAAGTATGGATACAGTGATAAAACAAATGCAAGAAATTATTCAGGTTATTGGTTTTGCATTAAATAAAGACAAAAGTCAGGGTTTCAGTTTTGAGGGAAGGATTACTGGAATACATTTCAATAAGGATAAAATTAAGATCATTGGGATAAACTTCAGGAAAAAAGAAATTGTAAATTCCATATGGAAAGAAAAAAATAGAAGAAATAAAGCGTGTGTGTTTTTGGAAGTGTTTTAGGCTTTCCTTTAAAAAAAGTCTATTTAATAAATTCTGCGCTGTTAGCAAAGATTGCTTATCTACCTGCATGTATAGTCTTCCTTTAAACTTGGAGAAAGATGTATATAACATAATATTTTCTTTTATATGAGGATCAATGTTGAACCCTATGAAAAAGGGGTACTGTATGTGGAAAGTGAAAAAGGAGGTTTAGGGTTAATAAACCCTATAGTGTATGTCTTTATTAAAGTTATATGCAGTAATAAAATGTTTAAAGGAAAATGAAAGTTCATTATTAAGGAAAATATTAAGTTTAAATATAAAACAGAATGATTGATTTTTTTCCTAGTTCAAGAATAAGAAGGGTTTGTTCTAATAAAGAAATGGAAAATTATTAAGACAAGATTATGTTGTGGAAAATAAATGTGAATGAAATTGATTAGAGAAAAGAATGGTATGAAAAGGCTTATGGAAAAATATTCTAGGTCTCTAGGATATATCCTTGGAAGCAATTCTTCTGGCTTTTCCCAGTTAGGGGTCGCCACAGTGGATCACCTGTCCGCTCATGATTGGCAGTGGCATTTTACAGTGTTGAGTTGCCAGCCCGGCGTCCAACCTTCCACAGAAGGCACACACACGCACGCACTCACGCCTAGGGCCAATTTAGAGTGTCCAATCCACCTACTGCACGTCTTTGGGATGTGGGAGGAAGCCGGAGCACCCAGAGGAAACACTCGCAACCACAGGGAGGACATGCAGACTTCACACAGAAGGCACCCCAGCTGAGGATCGAACAGGAGAACCTCTTGCTGTGAGGCGGAAACACTAACCGCTCCACCACCGCAGCCGCCCTATCCTTGGAAGCAATTAAACATTAAAAAAAGAAATGCTATCATTGCAAGAATGAAAAAGATGTAAAACATATAGAAAGTCAAGATTTTTATGGAGTCTGCCTATACAAAAGTTACCAGTAAAGGCGAATATGCCATATAAAATTATAAAAGATAGAGTATGTTTATATTATGGGGAATTTGAAACTTTTGAACATGTTTTTTTGGAATGTAATAGAACACAAATGTTATAGAGAAAGATTTTAGAAAAGAAATATGTGAATGAATTTAAAGATGTGAATAATTTAAACATGGATATAACTGAAATTGTGTATTATAGAAACAAAAGTAAGAAAGAGATTGAAATTTTTGATAACAAATATTTGTTATAGTATGGTTGATCTGGAATCAGAGGGTAAGGAAATTATGTTTAATAAAAATGAGACTTGGCAATGATGAAGAAAATAAGGTATTGGTTGTGAAAATTGGAGTGGGAGTCTAAAAATTAAAAAGTATGGGATGTATTGGATGATGCAAAGTGTTAAAAGAGGATGTGATCTGTAAATAGTGTGTATGTGTGTGTGTGTATATGTGTATTTTATATATATATATATATATATATATATATAAAAGTATATATATGTGTCTATATGTGTATTTTTATATATATATATATATATATGTATGTATATGTCTACTATATATATATATATATATAAAATTGAAAAATATGTATATGTTGTAAATAAGAATGTAAGAAATTGACTGTGTAAATAATTATGGATTATGTAAATAAATAGCCCCTACTCTTTTTGTCACAGCCATTAGATGGTGCCAGAGGGCTGACAAGGGGAAGTTTGATCAGTGCAACAGGGAGGTTCCCTTCTCTTTTTGTGACTGCATCTAAAGGGTGACAAGGGGGCTGCCACTGGCTTTAGACCCTTCCAGTATAGTAGATGATAGTAGCCACAGAGCTGAAATTTGACATTACTGCAGAGCCTGTGGAACCACGTACAGAGACAGCAGAGGCAGTTGTGACTGATTTTGATTGTGAAGGGCTTGAAATGCAAATCTTTATGGGTTTAATCCAGGAGGAAGATCCAAGGGATGGAGAGGAGGCTGATTGGAATACAGCGGTAGAAGACTGTTATAGGAATAATTATTTATGAAAATACTGGTAGGAAGCCAAGAAAGAAAGAAACAAACAAATGTTGGAACCGATGGTTTGAGGGTATGTTTAGCAGGTGGTGAAGCCAGTTTTAAAGACATTCACTTGCAAAAGGGTGAAATGAGAAGAGATGATATAAACGCTAAAAGGAGAATTACAATGACTTATGCTGAAATTGTGAGTCAGGTAGGCAATATACTTCTCAAACTCTTAGAGTAAGAAATCTGGACAAAGCCAAAAATAAAAGTGGGACAAAGGCCCAAAAATAGGAACAATTTTTAAATATTGCTCTTACAGACTTAGAAAGTTGATAGAATAACAGGTTTTGCATTAGCATGAATTTCCTAAAGGGTATGAAGTCTGAAATTCAAATGTCTGTCATTATTTTGTAACTTCAATATTTAATGATTTGCCACTGATTTGCCAGAAAACCACAATTTTATGAAAAACGGACTAAAAATATGAGGCACAAATCTGGACATTCTGCAAAAATCTGTACAGTTGAGAGGTGCAGAAGAAGAAGAAGAATGGGGGAAAAGGGAAGCAGCACAAGAGTGCAAGTGAACAGTGAATGACAATGTGCAGAGAAGATGACCAGTGGTAAGATTCAGGAAAAAAAACAGTGACACCATTAGCAGATATGACCAGATGTGTTGATGGCTTTTGTAGCACTTGGGGATGATCCCTGTACCAACCCCCCTGTCTTTTTCCCAACTCTTCTTTTGAAGAAAACAAAGGTCCAGTCCTTTTATTGGCACCACATTAACAAAGTAGGCAGATGCAGCCCTCCTCCCTCCTGCTCCAGCTCTTCAATGAAAGAGTAAAAAGAAGTTGACCAGGTCCTGTTTCTGTATCCCATGTCCCACCCTCCACAGCTAAGAGGCAGTTAAAAAAAGCCTGTAATCAAGTACCTGGGGCTGCTGAAATGCAGGAGTCAGTTAGTTCCCATTTTTGCACCCTGTCCTTGACCCTCCCTCTTCAGATTTTAGCTGTGAGGGAGTAAAAAAAAGAAACAACTGCTACCATGGAGCTCTACTGTGCTAACGTTTTAATTCTCACTAAAAAAGAAACAAACTATGTTATGTAGTCCTATCTCGCCTACATTCTTACCCGTGGGTTCGGAGCCGAATATCGGCTCCAACTCGGCCGATTTTACTAGCTCGAAGTCTTTCATTGGCTGGGCTAAGCAAGTATCCCATAATGCACTGCTCCATATCCCAGATCTCGTTTGCCGCTCGTGTAGCTCAGACGTGGTCTCGCTTGGCTGTGGCTAAGTACCCTCTTTTTTCTTGTCTTAAGAAAAGTTTTGATTCCTGTCAAAAGCTATTTTCATAGCTAATTGGCTACGTTTGTCTAAGTTTGTGAAGAATTGTGATTGTGTGATTGTTGTGTGGTATCCCACTGACTGTTCCCTTGGGCTAGGCCCGTTTCAGTTAGAGGGCCTAGTTCTCCTCTGTTTGCCTTTTGTGTGAGTATGGTCTAGACCGTTTAAGTTAGAGGTTTGGACTTCCCTTTCCTTGTGGTTTTCAATCCCTTGTTCAGAGTTTGTACTTGATTTTGGGTGTGTGTTTGATCACTGTTTTACTGTTGGTTACTATTTAGCGTCGTTCCCTAGGTTTTCCCTATGTTTCTAGCCCGGCTCCAATACCCCATTTGGCTCCATCGGTACTGGCATCGGCTCCATCCTCGGGGTTCGGGACTCGGGATTCTTCAGTCGGGCCTGAGGGGGACATCTCGGGGCTTATTTCGGTTCCGAGTCTCCCTCTCAGTGCATCGGCTTGGGGAACTCCGACCCCCGTCATGGCCTCGGAGACTGGACGCGCCTCGGATTCGGGGGGGCCAGCCTTCAAGGCTATGCGGACCTCGCTGGCCAGATCGTCAGCTACTTCAGGCGGGTTGGTCACTCTGTCCCCCAGCACTCCGGTGAGAGCTTCTATCACCACCCATCCATGGACAGCAGAGCACCAGGGCCTAGGGATACCCCCACGAGTGGTCCCCAAATTTCTGAGGGTACCTCAGAGTCCGTGCCTGAGGAGCCCCCCAGAAAGAAAACGTGCAAGAGGAAGCACATAGACTCCCAGGATGCGTCCCTCACCTCTGATACTGACCTCGATGAATCGGAGGGGTCCCCCAAGTCATCCTCTGATGATGTTTCCTTCTCCGATATCCTGGAGATACTGAAACAAAGAGGTGACTGGCCTTCCAAAGCCCCTTCCGAGTAGGAGTCAGTATTCCTTAAGGCATTTGGTGCTCAGCCCTCCGCCTCCTGGGTGTCTCCACCCTTCGACAAACTCCTTGACCTGATTTGTCGAAGAGTGTGGGAGAACCCTGATTCTGTGGAGCCCATGCCCAGGCGTCCCAACAAGTTTCTTTCTGCCCCCAGGGCAAAGAGTTTCTGTCTAAAGGAGTCCCTGTAGATGCCATGGTGGTGGCGGCAGCCACTCAAAAGGAAGTAGCAGAGTCTTCTTCATCCATCCATCCTCCTAACAAGGAGTCTAGAACCATGGATCGGTATGGGAAGCGTACCCTCTTGTCAGCAACCTTTACATTACGGTCGCTGAATTACCTGTCTCACTTCACTTGGCTCCAGAGAGATCTCCTCAAAGAGTTAGGAGATACTCTTCCGGGTAACGTTCCTGAGGCGGTGGCTCAGACGGTTAATGCCCAGGTCTCTACCCTGAACTCCATTGTTAACTCATCCATGCGGTTCATTTCATATACAGCCGAGGGAGCGAGTAGGGCAGCAAGCTCAGGGGTCGAAACCACAAAAAAAGCAAGTAGGGCAAACCAATAATCCAAAGTAGTGCCACGCAGTAACAGGACCCGGAACTCACTGACAAAAATATTATAAGTAAAACCACCTTTAATGGAGTAAATAACCATGGACAATACTTTAAAAACAAGCGCTTTCGCTCGGTCAATACCGAGCTTCTTCAAAGTCAAACAGTTCTGTGTTAAATTAACCTAGATTAAATAGTGTATCAGAAAGTCACATGACTCATTCCAATTAAATTAAACCAATCTATTAGTCATTAAAAGGTAAAAATACCTGTTTAAAAACATTGTCGTACCTAAATCTGAAAAATATGTATATGATGCGTAACAACATAAATCATCACAAATTAAACACCTTAAAACCTAACTCAAATCATTGTTATAACAATTCATCTAAAGGTGTTCTTACTTAGGTAAATTTCTAACAATACATTAATTAATCAAAACAAAAAATAAAGTGCACAAATAATTCAGTGTATGTTGCAAGTATGAACCCTAAAAATACAGTACTCATGACATAATAAAACTGAATTATAAACGTGCCATTCTTAGTTTAAGGACACTACCTATATTAATATTTTCGTTTAAACCAGGTGATTTACCTGCATCTAGCTTCAGCTGCCAATATAACTCTCGGTATTCTAGTCTGGCCTCCCAGTTACCACCCCTTATATCAGGTGTTAATTGCTGTAAGACAATGAATTTTGGTTCCATGTTTTCACAAACTTGTGAATGCTTATAAAAAGCATTGTTTTCTTTACATTTCGAAACATCATAAAGATGCTCATAGACTCTTCTTCTCAAAGGTCTCTCCGTTTTCCCCACATAAAAACTGTGACAGTGCATGCATAACCCTAGGTAAACTACTTCTTTTGCTCCACAGTTAAAATACTTAGTGGAGCTAAATTTAAATTTTCTGGAGGGAATATAGATAGTATCTCGGTTAATCATAGCACTACACTGTTTACAACTACCACATTTGTGGGTACCTGTTCTTAAACTACATGTTGCGAGCCCAAATTTTCCTTTCATCTCAAACATTTCTTTCAAATTAACATCTCTTTTCCTTATAAAATGGGGGTGCTCGGAGACAAATCGGTTTATTTCTTCATTTAAAGTGAGTATTGGCCAGTACTTAGCTATAATATGCTCAACATCGTGAGAGTTAGCTGAAAAAGTGTGAATAAAGTTGTTAAAGGGTTAAGGGGTGGTAACTGGGAGGCCAGACTAGAACACCGAGAGTTATATTGGCAGCTCAAGCTAGATGCAGGTAAATCACCTGGTTTAAACGAAAATATTAATATAGGTAGTGTCCTTAAACTAAGAATGGCCCGTTTATAATTCAATTTTATTATGTCATGAGTACTGTATTTTTAGGGTTCATACTTGCAACATACACTGAATTATTTGTGCACTTTATTTTTTGTTTTGATTAATTAATGTATTGTTAGAAATTTACCTAAGTAAGAACACCTTTAGATGAATTGTTATAACAATGATTTGAGTTAGGTTTTAAGGTGTTTAATTTGTGATGATTTATGTTGTTACGCATCATATACATATTTTTCAGATTTAGGTACGACAATGTTTTTAAACAGGTATTTTTACCTTTTAATGACTAATAGATTGGTTTAATTTAATTGGAATGAGTCATGTGACTTTCTGATACACTATTTAATCTAGGTTAATTTAACACAGAACTGTTTGACTTTGAAGAAGCTCGGTATTGACCGAGCGAAAGCGCTTGTTTTTAAAGTATTGTCCATGGTTTTTTACTACATTAAAGGTGGTTTTACTTATAATATTTTTGTCAGTGAGTTCTGGGTCCTGTTACTGCGTGGCACTACTTAAGCTCAGGGGTCGCCCTTAGAAGGCAAGCCTGGCTGCGCCTGTGTCACTTTGCAGAGGCCTTCAAGTCTTCCTTCACTGACGCCCCTTTGATGGTTCCTCTTTGTTTGGGGCCAAAGTGAAAGACATCCTCACCAGGTGCAAGCAAGAGGGAAAGACCCTGTCTGCCGTAGGGGTCAGTTTTTCCCTTCCTTCTAGGCCTTATCCCAAGGCCCAGCTGGGGGGGGGGGATATGGTTCAAGAAATCACAGCGGTTTTTCCTGCTGCACAAGTTGAACCCCCTTCCAGAGGCAGGGGAGGGGGGGTTATTCAGGGAGACGTCGCCCCAGAGACCGCGATTCCTTTCGTGGCTCTCCATACTCTCCTTCCTGAGGGTGTGCCCGACTGCGCTTATCTGGATCCAGTCGGGGGTCGAATTTCCTTATATCCGGAAGCCTGGGAAAGCATTACCCTGGACCAATGGGTATTATGGATAATTTCCGGAGGTTATCTCATTTAATTTTCATCAGAACCCCCGCCAACCAGAAAAATCCCAGACGTACCACCCAGTCAAAGGGATCAAGCAGCCTCAGAGGTCTCTCAGCTGTTAGAAAAAGCAGCCATCCAGTGTGTCCCCTCAGACCAAATTGGATTAGGGACTTACTCAAGATTCTTTTTGTGCCGAAAAGAACAGGGGACCTGAGACCCATACTAGATCTCAGCCAACTGAACAACTATGTACACAAGTCCAAGTTCTGTATGGTCAAACTACAATCGATTCTCCCATTGTTGGGAGAGCAGGTATGGATGTGCTCCATCGACCTCAAGGATGCTTACTACCATGTGAAAATGGACAGGGCATCCAGGAGTCACTTACACTTCCGGCTGGGAGCCAGCCATTTCCAGTTTCGAGCCCTGCCCTTTGGTCTCACCACAGCCCCCAGCGTGTTCCCCAAGTGTATGGCGGTGGTGACGGCTCACTTGAGACATCAGGGATTCCAGGTGTTTCCGTATCTGGATGACTGGCTCCTTACCGCTCCCACCAGGCATCAACTAGTTCAAACCAGGGACGCTACCATCACTCTATGTCACCAATTGGGAATAACAATAAATTGGGAAAAATCTGCTTTATTGCCCTCGCAGCGTGTCACCTTTATAGGAGCAGAATTAGACACCATTCGAATGCGAGCATTTTTACCGCAGGAAAGGATCAGAGTCTTACAACAACAGATACACATGCTGATGCCCCTGAGACAAGCGAAGGCAAGATGGGTTCTCCAGCTCCTAGGGACCATGGCAGCAACAATCATGTTGGTCCCTCTAGCGAAATTGCACATGAGAATTCTCCAATGGCTCCTCTTTGTTCAATGGTCTCTCCAAAGACTTGCACTGTCTGATCCCATCTTGCTCACGGACAGATGCAAGCAGGACCTCGGTTGGTGGCTGTGCACCAACAATTTGGACGGGGGAAAGCCCTTCGATCCACCCATCCCGGTTGCCACGGTGACCACGGACGCCTCCCAGATTGGGGGGGGGGGCATTATCTTGGCAGGACAGTCCAAGGCACGTGGCAAGAACATGAGATACATCTGCATATAAATGTCCAAGAGATGATAGCAGTGCTACTTGCATTGCAGGCACTTCAGAATGTTCTTCCTCTAGGGACGATTGCGATACACTCAGACAACATGTCAGTAGTGTGGTATCTAAACAAGCAAGGGGGAACCACGTCTTACCCTCTTGCAGAGAGGCCATGCGAGTGTGGCATTGGGCAGTAACTTCCCAACGGTTTCTGGTGGCAACGTACATTCCGGGGAAGTCCAACGTGATTGCGGACAGGCTAAGCAGAGCTATTCTGATGCCTTCTGTGGTCCCTGAATCGCCTGGTTGCAGAGCGAATCTTCAGCAGATGGGGTCAGCCATGCTGCGACCTTTTTGCCAGCCCCCTCAATGCCAAATGCAGCAACTACTTCACGCTGATCCCCCCACAGGGGGGAGTCACCTCTGCTTTATGCTTTCCCTCCGTTTCCCCTCCTGTCAAAGGTGATTCAGAAAGAGCAATCCTTGGGAAGCAGAATCATTCTGATTGCTCCACACTGGCCTCGCCAAGTTTGGTTTCCCTTTCTTCAGCAATTCATTGTGGATACTCCTTGGACTCTGGACCCTCAACCAGATTTACTGACACATGTCGGTACAGTTCCACCCCTCCCTGATGACCCTCCGGTTGATAGCCTGGCTACTCCACTTCCATCATTAGTCAGACTTCATAATTTCTCACCAGAATTGGTTCATATATTATCGTCCTCTCATAAACCATCCACTAGAAAGATTTATTATAGTAAATGGAAAAGGTTTTCTATCTGGGCACATACTAGAGGCATTGATCCTTACACAGCTCCAATCGCTTTAGTACTGGAGTTTTTGTCTATGCTTTTCCGTCAGGGTTCCGCATCAGCCACCATCAAAGTTCAACTGGCAGCGATCTCTAATTTCCACGTATCGAATGAGCATAGTCTCATGGTGCATAGACTATGTAAGGCGTTCCTGAAGGGTACTCTGTTGCTCCGTCCCCCGGTGTCCGAACCTATCATGCCCTGGGATCTCAATTTTGTTCTACAAGCCCTTACTTTACCACCTTTTGAGCCTGCAGCTACCTACGAATTGAAATTCTTGACCTGGAAAACAGCCTTCTTAACAGCAATCACTTCAGCAAGACGAGTTTCAAAAATTCAAGCCCTCTCTATCAAACCTTCATATTTAATCTTCCATAAAGACAGGGTCTCTCTTAGACCAAACCCTTAGTTCCTTCCTAAAGTGGTTTCTCTGTCTAACCTAAATCAATCCATTGAGCTGCCTGTCTTCTTTCCCACTTTTCTAACAAGGCAGAATTTAGATTTCACCAGTTGGATGTAGACAGGCAATTACACTTCTATCTACACCGAACAAGAGATATCCGGAAGTCTGACCAACTTTTTGTTTCCTTTTTGGAAAACCGAATGAGTTCCCCAGTCTCCAAGGTCACCATGTCTAGATGGATATCTAGTTGTATCTCTTTCATCTGTCAAGCAGGAGGTAAAGATCTGCCATTTCCGGTCAAGGCTCACTCTACTCGGGCTGTTTCCACATCCACAGCCTATCAAGCCAGATTGTCATTGGATGATATATGTGCTGCAGCTACTTGGGCTTCTCCTCACACATTTGTTTCTCATTACAAATTGGACGTGGTTTCCAGGGGCAGGTCTTCCTTTGGCTCCACAGTTCTCAGGAGTATTTTCCTATGAGCCACCCAGGATGTAGGTGCTAGGGACGCTGTCCCACGGATAAGAATGTAGGCGAGATAGGACTACATAACATCAAGACGTTATGTACTCACCATAACGTTCGATGTATGTAGTCCATCTCGCCTCACATTGTTACTTACCCTCCCACCTTCCCCCTTCCTGGAAGATTTGGAGGTTAGGTTGTTATCTGCAGAGTTCCCTTGCTTAGCTTATTCTTTACCTGGATGTGATGTGTGCATGAAGTACAAATGAGTTTCGCAGCAAACTAGATCTGGGGATATGGAGCAGTGCACCATGGGATACCTGCTTAGCCCAGCCAATGAAAGACTTCGAGCTAGTAAAATCAGCCGAGTCGGAGCCAATATTCGGCTCCGAACCCACGGGTAAGAATGTGAGGCGAGATGGACTACATACATCGAACGTTATGGTGAGTACATAACTTCTTGTTTTCTTCCTTTTAAACTGGAACAAATGTAGCAAGCAATTCAAGCAGTTGTTGCAGTTTATACCCCACATGGAGCATAAAAAAAAACAAACTATATATATATATATATATATATATATATATATATATATTTTTTTTTTTTTTTTTTTTAGGTTGTAGCAAAATGCATGCTTCAGTTTAGGTCTCACAGAGAGCACTACAGCGCTCAAGTTTTAATAATAAAAAAAAACTAACTTTTTTTTTCTTTTACTGTGGCAAGCTGTTTGCTACAAATGTAATGAGCAAGTGTTGCAGTTATGACCACACCATGCTTGATTGCAATGCAATACTGGCTTTTAAAAGCCAGGATACACTAAAGATCATTCTGGATTGAACACTTTGCACCTGGGCCATATGCTGAAAGAAGGTGGGACACACAGTTTTAAGTTCTTAGGTATAGATGTAATTAATATATGCAGGCATACGACTAGAAAATATTGTTATAATACAGAAAACAGTGAATTAAAATAGATTTTAAGGCTAAGATCACACGCTGGTAAGGGGCTTAATAATTATTTTTCCTTGAAGCCTGTGTTAAAGCAACACAAGCTAAGGCATAAGTGAATTGTGCATAAATTATGGAGTGTAATGAGTTTCAATTAGGATTGTTTGGTAATTAATTGATATGTTCAGTATTCTTAATGGCTGTTTTAAAATTTGTTGAAGTGATTTTAATATATATATGTTTCGTATTTTGTCGGTTGTATTTATAAAAGCTCTCACCTCAATAAATTTGAACATTGCTGGTTTATACTTATTTTTGTAGTGTCTTTTGGCTGTGTTTCAGTGCTGAATTATTTCTGTGGATATACAGGTTTAAATGAAGTACATGGAAGACAACACTATAATGATAAATGCTTTTAAATTTTTTTGTGAAAGAAGTGGTATGAAACTGCTGACAGATTATTACTTGTCAAAATGTGTGCATAGAGAATTTTACTAAGTTGTTAAAGAGGAGTGCACTGGGAAAATGTTCTTGTAGTTGGAAGTTTGTGCTCAAGAAATGTAAGAAAGTGTTGATCGTATATGCAGTTTATGAAAATAGGTGTGGTTAAAGAAGATAAAGCTATGTATTATATAAAAGTATTAAAGCCATTTGCCAGGATATAGTTTCTATGTAACCCAAAGAATGTGCAAACCCTTACCAGTAGTGTTTGCAGTGCTACAAGAAACTGTTTGTGCTGACATTCATAAAAGTAGGCAAAAAGTAAAATTTGTAGTATTAGAAGGTGCGGTATCAAACAGTAACAAAAAGAAATGAACAGGGAAAATGCTGGTATTAATGAATTGTGACTGAAAAATCTGTTTTGTTATGAAGAATTGCATAATTTTTTTCTGTTGTTCATTGTAATACTTAAAAGGCATGGTGACCAAATGAAATGTTAAGATATTATTTGTCCTGAGACAATATGATTACTGCTTCCTACTAAATTTTGTAGTTGCTGCCAGGTGAATGAAATCTGTACCTGTTGGAGGTTCCACTTTTTGGTGTGATAAGGAAATCCTCAGCAGAAATTAATGAGTTTTGTGAGGAGCACGACTCAGTGCAAAGTTAAAACAATGCATGGTATGAAAAGGGAGCCCACAGCAGAAGTGGATGGTTTGTGTGAAGAGCACATGACTCATTGTAAAGTTAAAGAAATATGTGGTGTGGAAAGGGAGTCCACTGCAGAAGTAGATGGTTTGAGATAGGAAAGCTTTTCTGAATTAATTTTTTTAGTTGCCTGAATTGTTTGCTGTTGCTGTTCACTTCAATCAGTAGGCTTTCAGACAGCCATGTGTGACCTCAAATTTTGATTTAGGAATAACATTATCGGCAATGCATTTGTAACTATGTTAGATATATTTCAATTACTGGAGCTTATGTTTGTAATAGCTTTCTTGAAATGATAGTTTCCCACCAACAGAGTTGTAGCAGATGTAAAATACTTGATGTAGTTCTGTTTTATAAAGGTTTTGGACTTTTATAGAGTGATCTGTAGTCTATTATCTTTGGTATGCATGTGCGCTTTAGCTTCCTGCCTGCAGCTGTATTTATTTTATCTTCAAAATTTCCATTCATTAGAGCTCATTGACATGAAATACTGGATAGAACTTGTGAAGCATATTGTATAACAGGAACACAACAGCACATCCACTTCTTGATTAGCAAACAAAGTACATATAACTAGCTGTGCTGCTACAACATTGCACTATGAGAACTGTTTAGGGTAAGAATCCTTGTCTCTCTTTGATGTGATCCCATGTTTTTTATTCTATTTGGGTGTATATTATCCTTAACTGCATTTACAAATATGAGCTTATTATTTTCAGTATACTTCACTAGTTGATTATTATGCTCTTACAGCTCTAGTCAGCTGTCAGTCCCAAGCACAGTAAGCCCCAGCATGTTCACATAATAAATATTCCTCTTCAAAGTCATAGTTTTTACACCATGTTCCATTGTCAGTGAACTAAACATGACCTTCTCTAATGAAGGCATCATAACCCACCCATTCCCAAACCACAACCAGCTATACCAATGTTATCATTGCCTCAGGTCATAGTAGTCAAATCTTTGGATTCCTTAGTTCGTATTGCATAACTTTCCATTGGTTGCCATTGTTTGTATATTGGGTTGTGGTAGCTGGGCTGTTTAATCCTCAGGTCATTCTTGCATTCTTTCCTTCATTGTATATAGTTTTGCAGTCATTTCCATTGTTTGTATGTAAAGTTGTGGCAGCTCGCCTGTGTACTTGAACAAAAATGTCACGATTTTATTTAATCACACGATTTAAGCTGAAGCTATTGGAGGACAGGAATGGTCTTTATCCTATGACAATTTGATTTGCTTACAGGACATAGAAACAGTACATATGTGGTGTGCCTCCTGCATAGCACAGTGACCCAGCATACTGCATGTCTCTAAGATACAGGGAAGCAGTAAAATGCCATCTGTACCTCTTGCCCTGCAGGTTAAAAATAAAAGCACTCCTTCCACTTGCTGCATCAGGGGGACCAAGCAGTTAGCACTGCAGTGAGTGGTGGGATTATGAGGTTGTAGAGATACTGGGGGATGAAACTAGGTCCTGACATAAGAGGTGGGCGCATCTGTTGAGGCCATGTAACTTAAAAAAAAAGAAAGTCAGTCTGATGTTTTGGAGACGCATAGTTTTCCTGAATAGCAAGTCCCCTCTAGTATATTTTGTTAAACACAGTTGTTAAAAAGCACAAACATCTGAAAATTATGGGGCATCAGCCCACACTGTCAGATTGTTCAGTAGTAACTCCATCAAGAAAATATCAAAGATATACATTACGCATCCCCACCTCTCAAAAACACACTAAGCAAATGTACTGCATCAAAGCCTTCTTCTTTTGTTATGGTTAACTGTAAATCAGCTGTTTCCCCTCCTGTGTTATCTTAGGAATGCTTGATAGCAGAAATAGTTCTTCTAAATCCATTTACAGGAATATGCACTTTGTCAGTTGAAGAGCTGTCATTCAAGAAAAAGTTTTGCTCCTTTTAGTTTGCTCTCACAAATTTATGTTTCCACTAATCCTGACAACCTCTGTCATGTTTGTATGCCACATCAGTATATGCTTACGTTTGTATAACATTAAATTCTGACTAACCCACAGGTCCACATTTTGTCACTTGGACTTCTGTTGTAGAGGATCACCACATGGTGCTGGTCTCCAGTCCTGTAACACCAGTTTCAGTTCAATGACATGGAGATTTGTTAGCATCTTCGGGTATAGGTTGTTTGTTCCTCTGCCTTCTTCTGCTTTAATGCTTGCTGCTCCTGCCTTTTTCACTTTTTCACTCTATCCTCAGAATTTGGACTCTGCCTGTCTCCCAGTCTGTCTTATAGACAGACACTCCTTTTCTTTAGTGAAAACAGAGAAGAGTTGTACATTATTTGCTGTTTTTTTTTTTGTCTTTAACTGCTTCTCTGTTTTCATCAGCTTAAGCATAATGATGCAAACACATTTGGCCATTGCCTTGGTTGTGAATAGTGCTCATTCATATTTTAGTTTCTCAGCTGTTTGTAGCTCTTTTGTGCATTTGACATCATCATCGCCTTGATTAATACACTGGACAGACACTAGATTTTAACATAGCATTGATAGCTAGTAAGGTAACAGTTGTCACCCTGATACTTTTCTGGTAGTTAATTGGTGTAGAATGATGTTCCATCCTCCTTGCAGTATTTATTAGTCCTGCTCTGTTATTGTCCTTAACAGGAAAGGCTACTGCTGTCCATTCTTCCAAAACACATTGCTGATGAGATGTTGAAGGACATGAAAAGAGACCAAAAACAAAAAGAGCTACAGCAGTTCAATACCATGTACATGTATCGGCATGAGAATGTCAGGTAAGGAAATATCATTTTAGTGTCAGTTACTGAATATGTCTGTCTGTTGATCAGAAGGTATATTGTTTTTTCATGTGTCATTGGAGAATGCAAAGTAACAAAGGCCTGACTTTCTTGTATATATATTCCTGTAAGCCATTTCCTTTGTGTTTGCTACAAAAAGTTATTATCATAAGGTGTGTCAGTGGAAAAGGAAAATAAGGTAAGCATTGCACTGTGACAGAAAACACATTCTGTTTAGCAGAATTAGTAATACAGTGTGCTGAATTACTGACATCACAGACAACCCATTTTTGCCATTGTACTGTGTGGTGCTGCAGATAATGCAACATTTTTGTGATTTGGGATTTAATAAAGGAATCTGCAAAGCTAGAGGTAATACATTCATAAATCACACCTTGTTTATTTTTCAGTCTCCACGGGGTTCTGTTTGCTTGTATATTTTATTTGATCAGTCCAATGTAATCACTTGTTTGCAGTAAATATCCATCTAGAATCTTTGTGATAACACAGGACGTGACTTCGTAGAGTGCCCTATGCAGGGAACAGATAGAACTGGGCATTGGAGACCATCGGTATGTCAGACTTTTCCAGGCTGCTAAACTCAACTTGCAACCACCATAATGAACTTTTCTGTGTAGCCTGATATTGTACTCATGTCCTGCTGTGCAGTGAAAGCTTCCAGACACAGTGAATGGTCCCAACCTGCTTCTGTACCATGGATTAAAAATGCCACATTTTGAACTTAATTTGATATACAGTTCCTTACTTCTTTCTTTTACAACTGTTTTTAAGATTTCTTTATTGTTTCCTCTAAATCTTGCCTTTTCTTGTGGACGTTGCTCTTTGTGTAGTCAAAGGTTATGTCAGTAAGTACCCATGTATCAAACAAATTGCCTCTGCAGCTGAATAAAGTGTTTGGTGTAGGTACATTCCTGGGGAGGTGAATGGGAAATGGTACTGTGACGATATGAGGTAGTGCCAGCTATGCCAGAGAGACTAGGCAGTGCATGTGTAACATACGCCAGCATAGCTAGCTGGAGTTTTGTAAAGAATATTATGTAATTTGCATATCAAACTGATTTGTACAGATGCTTGTGTTAGAAATATGTTTGTAAAGCTGCTTGTGATAAAAATGTGTCAACATTGAGTCCTGCTGGACAGAAAAGAAATATACATTTTTATGAGACTTTCCTCTTGTAACAGAGGATGCTGGAAGGGAAGGGGTTAAGCTTAGCTCAGCCTGTCCTAAGAAAAATAGCCAGAAATTAATTTACTCACTCCCCTTTGCCACAAGATGTTAGTGAGTCAAACCAAGTTAGGTTGCGAAGAATTGGTGTTCGAGGATGTGCAACAGCCTAATAGTAGAAGCAAACGGAAGAGGCAGCTTATGGGCGAAGAAGATGACGCCGGCGACTTTTCCGAGGGCTCAGCAACTAATTTCAATCCTCTAATTACTCCTAACATTCTGGGTGTTGAATCTGAAGGGACTGAAGTGATTAATGAGCGTCGTGGAACAGCTGCAGGGGCTCAACGGAAGAAACCGACTCGTACGGACTTAAGCAAAGGTACTGATTGTTCTAACCATATCAGCACTAGAGACTGGTTGAATAGGAATATAGACTTTGGTATGGATACACACGTTGGTTTGGACAGACAAGAAGGAGAGACTTATGTGGTTAAAATTGATAAACTTAAAGGCCTTATGACTAGATTCAAAACTTTACATATAGAAAATGCATACTTATTAGAATGCTTAAAAAAGGAAATTGTTCCAAAAGGTCTTCGTATTTGTAAGTATCCAAACAATGTCACCAGTGGTTCTATTTTTCATAAAAACTTGCTCAAGGTATTTAATCAATGTGGTTTGGATGTTATTAAATTAATAATAGAAGAAAATGAAAGAAATATTAAGTGTTTGACTAAAGACATTGATGAAATGGATGGAGCTATTAAAAATGACCTAATATTTAGTATTAAGGAAGAGAAGCAACAATATTATAATATTAGGCATGAAATTGATGAAAAATGTAATGTGGTTATGCAACGTAAAATAGGTAAATTACACAGGGACATTATGGAATATGAAAATGGGACTAACTACCCAGAACCTAATATGTCTAAAAAGAATGTTAACAATTATGTTAATAATAGGAAATGGAATAAACCCATTTACAGTCATTCTGATTTTCAGAATGATCTTACCTATGACCAAGATTTCCCTCCTTTAGTAAGGGAAACAGAAGAAGTATACAGGCCTCACAATTATAGGGAAAATTTTTACAGGAGGGGGGGGAGAAGGGGGAGGGGGAGGTATTGATTAACACCCTCTCTTCAAATAGCCCGAATTTGGATAGAAATGAAGTATATGATATTAATGTTGTAAACAAAGTTATTCATACATATAAGGATTTTTCTATTTACAATTATGGTAATTTTGATGTTAAGGTTAACCATTTTAAATTACTTAGTAAAGGTTTTAAATTCATTCCTAGTTCAAAGGGTGACACCGCCACCACAATTCTGGATACCAAGTTGTTTATGCGAAGAATAAATTTGAGTGTTCTGGCAAGCAACAATGGTTACAGTAGTGACAATAGAGTTACAAAATTGAAAAAGAAATCTACTTTTAATCCACCCTTGTTACCCCAGTTAAGAAATTTTGAAAGAATTTTGGAAGAAGGGATCAGAACTGAACATAATAACATTAATAGGAAGATATTTGATAATAACTTGAATAAAGATGAAAAAGAGGCATTAATGGAATTAATTAATGAGGACACTATCAGAGTGATGAAACCAGATAAGGGGGGGGGTGTCGTCATTATGGACAATATAATCTATGAAGGAAAGATGAACATGATACTAAGAGATGAAACAAAATATTCAGTGGTCTCAAAAAATGAGGTAAATGTGGCGTATTTTCGAATAGATAATATGTTGAATGACTTTGTGTTGGAAAAGGTGTTAAAGCCTGAACTACACAAGTTTTTAACAGTAGCAAAACCTAGGATGGCCACTATGTTCGGAATCCCGAAAGTCCATAAAAATGTGATGGACCCACCCCTAAGACCCATAGTTACTGCAGGGGGGTCAAAAACGGAACCCCTAGCAAAATACATAGATATTACAACCAAGCATATATGGACAAGTAATAGAGTGATTTTGAAAGACTCATGGGATTTTCTAAAACAATTAACACCTGAATGTTACAGCACTGACCTATTATTCATAACTATAGACATAGTGGATCTTTTTTCCTGCATACCACACACTTGTGGAATGAAGTGGTTTGAGGAATGTGTATTTTTGGACAAAACTATGACACAAGAAGATAAGATTTTATCAGTGGCACTCATGGACACCGTCTTAAAATACAATTTTTTGTTATTTGATGGTGAATACTTTCAACAGAGGACTGGGGTGTCTATGGGTGCGGCATGTGCACCAACATATGCCAACATAGTTTTGTCCAAATGGGAAGAAAAATATATATTAAAATCAGAGTTTAAGAAGGAATGGATCATGTATAAAAGATTCCTAGATGATATAGTTATTTTTTGGATAGGGGGGCAAGAAAGATTCAAGGAATTTCTGGAATATATTGGTAAAACTACTAATTTCCTTAAATTTACATATAATGTCAATCATGAGGTTCTACAATACCTGGACATTGAATTGGTTAAAAATAACACGCTGAAGTCATTTTCATCCAGGGTATATAGGAAAAAAACCTATGTAAATTCTTATTTGCATTATGAAAGTGCGCATCCCCTACACTGCAAGCGTAATATAGTTAAAGGGCAGTTTGTGAGGGGATCAAGGATGACTACCCTGGATGAAGACTTTTTGGTTGAATGTGATACATTGCAGAAAATGTTCATTGAAAGGGGATACCCAGAGAAATTTGTAAAGGACATTAGAAGGGAAGTGGAAATAGGTAGGGCAGACAGATTTAAACCAATTATGGGTAGGATTGAATTTAAAACAACAAGAGAAGAAAATAAGGATAGGGTGACTGAGGAAAACCAGTACCATAAAAACCTCATAATTGAGTACAACAGTTATAATATGGGAATAAGAAACATTTTAAGTAAAGAATGGGATAAATTTTCTGCTTTAACAGATATAGAAGGAATCAATAGTTTTAAACCGAAGATTATTTTCAGAAATTCAAGAAGTATAAAAAATATGTTGGAAAACAAAAAGGATATGGATTATAGGAAGAATGATGTGTTGAGAAAAAAAGTAGGAACGTATAAATGTGGCCGGTGCAATCAATGTTCATATATTAGTAATAAGAGTGAGATATTTATAGATAGTAGAAATATGTTAATTAAGAGTAAAGGCAAATATAGTTGTGATACAAAAGGGGTGGTCTATCTGGCAACTTGTGATAAGTGTCCTTCATATTACGTGGGAAAAACAGAAAGGGAACTAAAGAAAAGAATTTATGAACACGTATATGATATGCAAAAAGGGAAAGAGACTAGTGCCTTATTCAAGCATAGTAAAGAATGTAGAGGATGCAAATTTTATTTTTTTGTGTTACAACAGGTCGAAAAGGATATAAGGGGTGGTATCTGGGAAGAGATCTTGGAGAGTAAGGAATTGTGGTGGCAGGTGTACCTGGAGACTAGTAAAAAACCAGGGATAAATGATTATTTGAGTATAACATCCTTATTAAAAATAAGGGCTAATAAAATTTAGTAGTTTTTAAATAGAATAGAATGTGACAGGATTTGATGTGTGATATATGTTATTTATTTATTTAATTATATTCAAGTAAAGTATTCATATTTAAATAGTATATAGTGAGGTTTTAACTTATTTTTGTATAAAGGAAGTGGTTTTTTGTATTATGGAATGTTATGTGCAATATTGATTCAGGACAGTAGAGGGAGTTGTTTTATTATGTTTAAGAATTAATATGTTAGTAAGCACAAGCACTTTATTCAACAATGTCCGTATAAATTATGTAACCAAACAGTTTATACATATGCACTGTATTTATATGACCATAGGTTTTAATTATTCAGAATATCTTAGATGTTTATGCATACGCACTTTTATAGTCAGGTTTTAATTCAATTTTAATATTCATGAGGCTTGTTGGTTCATAGGTTCATTTTGAATGTCTTTGGGGGATTTACATTGGTTGGAGGGTTGGTCATTTAATATATATAGAGTAATTAAATGGTAGTACATTGTCTGATGAAGTCCAAGTGGATTGGATGAAAACGCTGGTATATTGTCTTGTGCAACTGCGTTTATGTGTATGGTCTGTGGAGTTGGTTTATTAAAAGATTCGAAGTGGACTCGTGGTTTTGCAGTTTTCTTTGGCTTACAGCACTTGTTCGGGTTTTTGTGGGTACTTTCAAGTGCTTCCAGTTGCTTTTTTGGTGTAGTGCCAGCTATGCCAGAGAGACTAGGCAGTGCATGTGTAACATACGCCAGCATAGCTAGCTGGAGTTTTGTAAAGAATATTATGTAATTTGCATATCAAACTGATTTGTACAGATGCTTGTGTTAGAAATATGTTTGTAAAGCTGCTTGTGATAAAAATGTGTCAACATTGAGTCCTGCTGGACAGAAAAGAAATATACATTTTTATGAGACTTTCCTCTTGTAACAGAGGATGCTGGAAGGGAAGGGGTTAAGCTTAGCTCAGCCTGTCCTAAGAAAAATAGCCAGAAATTAAATTACTTTGTTTAAGCCATAAAGATTTTATCTCACAGGCCTGAATGCAGCTAGAAATGCAATGTCTGGGAAAAGCCTCTTATTATCCTTAGTGGTGAACTTATTTCTTCCCTGGGGGGCATGGAATAGCTGGTTAGTCTGCCCAGAAGGATGGAAGTATTGGAATTGTTTTACAGTCTCCAGATGCCTTAGCAGAGCTTGGGGTGTGTATTGTGACACATATGTGCTGGATCCTATCTCAGCTTCTAGGCAGGGGGGTTATGTGGGAAGCACAGAATCAGGTGACCAGATGTGATGCCATTCTATAGCCGGTACTGAAATTATTTTAGATTTTAATGAGAGATGTGATAGTGGCACGCAACACCCTCTTATTGGAACTGACAACAAAGACACTCATCCACTTCATCTTGCCTTGCTCTAGAAAGTAAGTAAGCAACATTAATTCTTCAGTCAGTTAGAAAAATAGTGAGACTAGTTAAGTATTGTTTTCTGTATCTGTCTGAGTCTTTCCATCTGTGTTATTTTTTATATTTCCTGTGAATTGAAACTCTGGTGTTTCATTATAAGTAGATATTCAGTATTGTCATGTTTTCTGGTTTCTTATTTATTATTAAGTATATCTGTACCTTTCATTGTGGCTGGTCTTTTAGAAAATAGTTTAACCTTGGAAAGTAATTGCATTTATTTGGTGATACTGTGGCTTCATGGTCCTGAAAGTCTTGCCACTTGGAAACATTACTATTTGTATATGTATTAATTTTACTAATAGTAATTGGATACCCTAATAAGAGCCTTAAAGTACCTGGCTGGTAGCAGTGAGTCTACCTTGTAGTCTGGGTGGAGGTGGCATAGCTAGTAAATCTGTGCCAGCCTTACCCAGGTAGGGTGTGTGTGTGTGTGTGTGTGTGTGTGTGTGTGTGTGTGTGTGTGTGTGTGTGTGTGTGTGTGTGTGTGTGTGTGTGTGTGTGTGTGTGTGTGTGTGTGTGTGTGTGTGTGTGTGTGTGTGTGTGTGTGTGTGTGTGTGTGTGTGTGTGTGTGTGTGTGTGTGTGTGTGTGTGTCAGCTACTTTGAACAGGGACACAGAGCACTAGTTTATGCAGAGGGAAAGGTGGAGTCTTCTTTGTGACCTGGAGAGGACAACCTAGCCTTAGGATTGGAGTGTGCTCCCCCGTGTGCTCTTAAGAAAAATTGTGCTTGATGCAGAGAGCTGCAATTTGAAAATAATGTGTGTTTCCATTTTGTTCTAAGTGAATATTCCCCACTGGTGTCAGTGGTGAGGATTGAGTCTTCTTGATTACTGGCCCAGAGGACGGACATCACATTATTGGTGAACATTGGTGGTTTATTAATTGAACTTCTGTAGCCTGTAAGCAGTTTTCACTAAAGGTTTGTGCACTCTCAGCAGCCACAAGGTAAAAATACAGAGTTTCATTTTTCACAACAGTTTTATTTATTTTTGTTAGTTTAGTCAGGGAAAGCAGGCAAAGATGTCAACAGAGGATTATGACAAGCTGACAGTGAGACCACTTGTCTAAGGCGTGCAGATCCAAAGGACTGGTGCATGCCAGCCTGACTAAAGAAGAAATTATTTCAGCCTTAATCACAGCTGCAGCACGGACCAGCAACTAGGAAGATAACTAGTCAGGTGATGGGGACATGCAGCCCTCAGAAACAGGACAGTTCACCTTTTCCTCAGAGGATTTAAAAACCCGTCTGGAGTTAAGAGACGTGTACTGAAGGCAAAGCGCATGGAATTAGAATTGACAGAGAGACTGCAGTGTTTGGAGGCCAAAGAAAATGCGAAGTAGTGTCAACATGAGAGGGACATGCTGACTCTTGGACAGGAACATAGCGGTAATAGGGAAGGAAATAACCAAATCTCAGAAGCAGCAAAGGTCAACAAATTTCTTCTGCAGTATAAAGAAGGTGATATTTTTAGTCATATATATTTGAAGGAGTATGTAGACAGCATGATGTTGACCAAGGGCTCTGGGTACAGTTCCTGACCACCTTACTGCATGGTAAAGCTATAACTGCTGCTTCTAAATTGTCTGATTTTGATTGTTCAAATTATGACACAGTTAAACAATGTTTATTGAAATGTTTTAAGTTAACACCTGAATCGTACACAAAATGTTTTGTGAGTATAGACGTAAGACAGATGAAAGTGTATGACATTATATTGCTGAGCTAAGCATTTATTTTCATAGGTGGGTGAGTGGGGATCAGGTCACCACTTTTGATAGGCTGGCAGACCTTTTGGTGAGGGAACAAACCCTCAGCACTTTGGCTGGAGACATGTGAATCTGGTAGGTAGACCAGGAGTGTAATTCTGCAGATGAGCATGAGAGAAAAGGAGATCTGTACTTGGCAGTCAGTGCACCACTGCACAAGAAGGAGATACTCAGTGCTGCACATGGATATAGGGGAACCCATGGTGAGCAGCCTAAACCACCCCAACGGAGTCCACCAGTAAGAGTTGAAGCCGCTACTTCAGGTATACAGCCAGTATCAAGGTTTAGATGTTTTAAATGTAACTAGAGGAGCCATGTAGCATATAAATGTCCACTGAAGCAAGGTGGGGAACAAAAGGTGGGGGAGAGAACAAGTGGGAATAACAGTATGTCAGTGGTATGTTGTCTGGAGAAAACAGGGGTACCAAACCATCACCAGAGTTTGTATCCTATCTTATTGGGTAGAGAAAAGTCCACTGTTAAGAGAGAGACAACAACCTCTGACATAGCCATTGTGAAGCCTGCAGTGGCTAAAGATGACCAGTACTTGCTCGTGCAGTCCACTCCAGAGCTGTAAAAGGGGCCCCATTACAAATACCTTTGGCCATTGTTCACCTTGACTGGGAGGGTGTGAGGATATCCCTGTAGATGTCTTGATAGGGAATGATTTTGATAATGCAGTACCTTGTGTGCATGCAGTTACATGCAGTCAGGCTTGTAGATAGGCATGTGGTTCTGGTAGCCTGGGGGAGACCTAGACAGACCCCACACTTGAAATCAGGGCTGGTGATATGGCTATTTCAGGGACGGAGGTACGCTGTAGCAGTGAGCCTCAAGGTGAGCCACAGCTGCTGCTAGATACTGACATTCCCATGGACAGAGTGACTGCAAGGGCAAAGATGAGTGGTAGTACCCAGGCTGACAGTGAGGCACCGCTGTCAGAAGATACCAGACCTTCTGTGGAAGAGGAACTGGGAAGGGTCACAAAGGTAGAGTTCAGACAGGCTCAGCTCTCAGACTTTACATTACGAGGCTTGAGGGAGGTAGCTAAAGAGACACCTGATTTTCCATGGAAAAGGGGAGTCTGTATACTGGAAGAAAAAGTTACTGTATAGAGAGTGGACCTGTGAGGGAAGGCTAGAGGGTGAGGTAATACAGCAGTTGGTTGTGTCTAGAACCTACTATCTGGCACTTCTAACCATAGCCCATGACATTCCTTTTGCATGTCATATTGGCATAAAACATACCAACAGACATATTATGTGGAATGTTTATTGGCCTGGGATTTCAAGGGATGTAACATGGTACTGCAGGATCTGTGAGCAGTGCCAAAACATCGGCAAGGCAGGAGACAGGGTCAAAGGTCTTTTGATGCCTTTATCTGTGATTAAGGAGCCATTTCAGAAGGTATCTATGGATATTGTGGAGATTCTGAGTACCCCTAGTTCCACAGGGAAGAAATATATCCTAGTGGTAGTAGATTATGCTATTAGATACTGTGAGGTGGTGGCTCTGTCCTCCATTGAGGCAGAGACGGTGGCAAATGCTTTGTTAGATATTTTCAGCAGGGTATGTTTCCTGAGAGAAATACTGACTGACAGAGGTGTCAATTTCATGTCAGACCTGCTGGCTTGTCTGTGCGAGCTCTTTGAAGCACATAAATACCACCCCTTACCACCCCCAGACTAAGGGTCTTGTGGAGAGGTTAAACTGTACACTAAAGACCATACTAAGAGCATTTACAGACCATTTTAAAAAGAGTCAGGCAAATATTTGCCCCATCTGTGGTTTGCATACTGAGAGTTACCCCAGGAATCCGCAGGTTTCTCGAAGGGAACCTTAGATTTGATTCATGATGAGTGGGAGGGTGAATGTGAATGCTACAAGGAGTCTGTTGTGGCAAACATCCTAAACCTCAGGATAAGGCTGAGGGATCTCATGGGCTTGGCCCAGGAGAACTTGACAGGAGACCAGCAGTAGAGAAAGGTCTGGTATGACAGGATTGCTCGAGCCCGAGAGTTTGCTGTGGACAGCAGGTTATGATGATCATTTCTGTCAGACATAAGCTGCAGGCAGCTTGGGAAGGACCCTTCAAAGTGGTAAGGAAGGTCAGTGATATTAACTACATGGAAGAACTACTAGGCAAGAGGCAGGGGAACAACCTGTACCTTGTTAATATCATGAAGCCTTACCATGATAGGGAGGCTCTTGTGCTAAGTCTTTGCAGTGGGTGGCAGGGGGAGTCTGAGGGGGATCTGGGGACTGATCACCTAAGTGAGGCTCAGACTGACACCTCAGTGGAAGGTGTAGCATTGTTGCAGCAGGTATCCCCTTCCCAGGTTCGAGAAATCCGAACATTGTTACAGAAGTTTGGGGACATGTTCACTGGGAAACCTGGATGCCCCCCCCCACCTAGTGCAGCATTGTAGGGGGATCAGCAGTGCCAATGCAGATGGGTTGTCAAGACAGGGTTTGGGTTAATGTATTCCCAGACAGGCTGATTTCTCTCAAGCAAAGTTTCCCCGGGATCAGTTCAGGAACTAGCTTGAGTGTTTAAAGGTGGCAGAGATGTGATGATGTGAGGTAGTGCCAGGTATGCGAAAGAGAGTAGAGCAGTGCATGTGTAACATATGCCAACATAGAGAGCTGGAGTTTTGTAAAGAATTTTATGTCATTTGTATATCAAACTGATTTGTACAGATGTTTGTGTTAAAAATGTATTTTTAAAGCTGCTTGTGTTAAAAATTTATCAACAGGTGGGTCCTGCTGGACAGAAAAGAAATATACATTTATATCAGACTGTATTGTTGTAACAAGAATTGTATACATGTTAACTGAAGATGCTGGAAGGGAAGGGGTTAAACTCAGCTCAGCTTGCTTTAAGAAAAATAGCCAGAAATTAAATGACTTGGTTTAGGCCATAAAGGTTTGATCCCAGAGGCCTGAATGCAGCCAGAGACACAGTGTCTGGGAAAGGTCTGGGCTGTTATTGTTCTTAGTGGTGAACTAATTGCTACCTTGGGGTGCCAGAGAATGGCTAATTAGTCTGTCCAGAAATTTGAAAGCATTGGAATTGTTTTACAGTCTCCAGATGCCTTAGCAGAACTCTGGGTGTTTATTGTAACACATCTGTGCTAGATCCTAGCTCAGCTTCTAGTCAGGGGGGGTAGTTTGGGAACCACAGAATCAGGTGATCAGATGTGATGTCATTCTATAGCCAGCACTGAAATTATTTTAGATATTAGTGAGAGATGTGATAGTGACACTCAGCACTCTCTTACTAGAACTGACAACAAAGACACTCAGCCACTTCATCTTGCCTTGCTCTAGCAAGTAAGTAGGGAGCAGTAATACTTCAGTCAGTTATGAAAATAGTGAGACTAGTTAAATATTATTTTTCTGTATCTGTCTGAGTCTTTCCATCTGTGTTATTTTTTATATTTCCTGTAAATTGAAACTCTAGTGTTTGTTGTAAATAGATATTCAGTATTTTCTTATTTTCTATTTTATTATTTATTATTAAATGCATTTATACCTTTCATTGTGGGAGGTCTTGTAGAAAATATTTAACCTTGGAGAGTAATTGCATTTATTTGGTGACACTGAGGCTTCATATTCCTGAAAGGCTTACCACTTGGAATCATTACCATTTATATATGTATTAATTTTGCGAAGAGTAATTGGGTACCCTGCTAAGTGCCTTAAAGTACCTGGCTAATAGCAGTGAATCTACCTTATAGTCTGGGTGGAGGTGGCATAGCTAGTAAATCTGTGCCAGCCTCTCCCA
Source organism: Protopterus annectens (assembly GCF_019279795.1). Classification (NCBI taxonomy): domain Eukaryota; kingdom Metazoa; phylum Chordata; order Ceratodontiformes; family Protopteridae; genus Protopterus; species Protopterus annectens. The sequence goes on along the minus strand of NC_056729.1, from coordinate 654,292,689 downwards.
GGTATGTGTGTGTGTGTGTGTGTGTGTGTGTGTGTGTGTGTGTGTGTGTGTGTGTGTGTGTGAAAAAATCAAATCTCAGAGTGTGTGTGTCAACTACTTGGAACAGGGACACAGAGCACTGTTTTTTGCAGAGAGAGAGCTGGAGTCTTATTTGTGGCCTGGAGAGAAATACTGCTTCCTGTGTGCTGTTAAGGGAAATTGTGATTGGTGCAGAGAGATACAGCTGAAAATACTGTGTGTATCCATTTTTGTTCTAAGTGAACATTCCCCACCTGTGTAATTGGTGAGGCTTGAGGCTCCTTGAATATTGGCCCAGAGGAGGGATGTCACAGGTGCATCCTTGAATTTGAGTTTTCCCACCCCTAGCATTTCCATTCAAATGTCAGTTTCCTTGAATGACCACTCATCACTTACATAGTATTGAATGTGCCAGCCATCAAAAGGCCATATCATCATAAAAAAATATCAAACGATCAAAGTTGGCCAGCATAAAGAAAATGGAATGAAGTGTGTACATTTCAGTAACATAAGGATAAGGACATCTGCCCTTTCCTCACTGTAGTGCAATCTCGGAGCTGGTATATACAATTAGTGGGGGTCTCTGCCCACAAAAGGAGAGTCTAGTGTTCACTGAATCCTCCTCATGTGGGGGGGTCTGTGCCCCCCACACCCCCACTAATTATATATACCAACTCAGAAATCACACTGCAATGGGGAAAGGGCAGATATCCTTATCCCTACATTACCGATAAGTACATACTTCGTGCCATTTTCTTCTTTGTTGGCCAACTATGATCATTCAATGATATTTTGTAAGATCATATGGCCTTTCGATAAAACTAACATTCAAAGCTATGTTTACAATGATTGGCCATTTGAGGAATATACCATTCAATCGGTAAACATAGACCCATCATTTTAAGTTTTTTTTTTGTTTTTCTTTTAATGCAACAGTCTGAGTTAGAAATTAAATTAAATTGTAATAGCAATACATTGGATTTTTTACCTGAACGGTGTGCACAGTGAAGTAAAATGTCCGCTTTGAGAGTTATTTACCACTAAGTGCAGAAGGGAAATTAGACTGCAGGGAGCAAGAAATTCAGCCATAGATACTGACAAGGAAAACTATATTATTATTTGATTGTGAAGCCAATACCTATTGGTCCTTCTGAAGGGAGTACTCCAAGGTTCTAAGCTCTTTAGACAATCCAGCAAGGCTTGCCAACTTTCGCTTAACAATATACAGTAATGTCTTGAGAAAACAGTTCACTGCACTGTTAGAGCAGAAGGCAGTGACACTAGTACATTCCCTGCAGATTGCTGATCTCCGGCTGTGGAGTAAGAGGGTAGAAATGAAATGTAATGATGTGAAGAACTGTGTCCATAAGAGCAGTTTATGGTATGCAGGACTTTACAAAGGGAAGTTGGGATCAGCATCCATTACCTTCAGTAAGAAAGAACTACAGTAGTTACTGAAGAAATAAATGCCAGTGGTAGTGGAATCTGCAGGTTCAGTTATTTGGTTTGTACCTGGCTATATCCTGGAGCTGTTCAGTAGTGAGAAGGCATTTGTTCCAGTGTGAAGATGTTTTAAGGAGAAAGGGTACCAAATGAAAGTTAAAAGGTTATTACTGTAACATTGGAGTACAATCAGCATCTCAGGTTTCCTGCTGCTGTTTGTGGACAGATCAAATAGCAATTCTATATCTCTGGACCTTTTGAAGCAGATGGTTATTTACACTCATTTGTTATCATTTTTGAGCTCTTCTTTACCCTCATCAAATTATGGTACTGAACATCTGTCATTGAAAAATAGACACGTAAAAAGGAAAGTGAAGTCATTTTTGGAATTGCTGTAAAAGTTCATGAGGGTAAGGGGATCAGAGGCTTCCGAGAACAATAATTAGTGTGGGCAGAAAGAGCTATGTGAGTATAGTTTGTCAGAAGTTCAAGTTCCATCTCCCCTCTATCAACTGTTTTCAGATACTAGCAAACTAGATGAAGAGATAGAAGACGATGACACTGGAAAAAAAGAGAATGATAGGGAAGCACTAATCAGGACTCTTTTATTTATTTATTTTATTTATTTATTTTACATTTGTTAACCGGGAAATTCTGACTGGACCAGGTCCATTTTCAGCGGAGGCCCAGGGAGAAAAGCTCCAACATCAAGTTATACAAATACAGTACATCCAGCATAATACACAAAACAGGTTACATCATGTATGCTGAGCATAGTAATATAACAAGAATTAATAAAAACACTCCAGGTAAAAGATATAGAACATGGGTAAAATGACAATGTCAGTCATACTTTGGTAAGAAAAGAAAATATATCAAGTAAGATTCTACAGTTAAAAGTACCCTTTCAGATGACCAAGCCTACAGGGGATCAGAGCTCCAGCATGTGATCAGAGAGGAATTTGGGGAGTTAATAGTAGTATGGGTAGGGTTATGTGATACAAGGGCATAACCATGTACTAAGAAGGTGCGATTTGAGGGAGTTTTTGAATATGGATGTGGAGGGGGCAGTGGACACAGATAGGGGAAGAGAGTTCCAATTTCTGGCAACGGTGTGGGAGTAGAGCGCTTTCCCTGCATTATTGTTAGCCTTGGTGATGGAGAGGAGAGATTTTTCACTGGATCTTAAAGTTTTCTCTCGTGGGCTCCATTAGTGAGGAAATGTAGCTAGGCAAGTTTTATATTCTTAGGGTGAGCACTGATTTGAACTCGTTGAGGGTAATATTTCTACTGTTACCACTGCGTGATAGTGCCATGCATCCTGGATTACACTTCAGATACATGGAACTACATATAGCATGCAGTTATTGGGGTTAATTGAGGGATTTCCAAGGGATTTAACTGTGCAACTTGCAAAGTGAACATTGGTGTGCTGGCAGTCTCCGAACAAAATCTAATGTTGTAGCTTGGTGGGCTTTGATGTGCAACCATTAAGAAATCCTACAAGTTTTGTGAACATATTTAGTAGCTGCAGGAAGACATTGAAGCCATTTCGGAGTAAAGTAAATGTTTATAGCATTAAGATATTTGGTTGTTAACCTGTATAACCAGTATAACATACTAATTACTACAGCACTCAACCTTCCTCATTACCTAGAGGAAAACAGTTTTGGTACTTACTTTCCTCACTTGCGTAGAGAAAAACAGCTCTTGTACTCACTTTCCTCACTTATCTAGAGGAAAATAGTTTTTTATTCAGGCATGTCCAAAGGTCAGCTCCCAGTGTTCTCTCCTGTCTATCTAATGAATCTGGGCATCTTGGGGCAATGTAGAAATTGCCTCATGTACACAGACAACCCTGTCCTCCTACCACCCAACACTACAACCTGTGAGCGATGCACTTATCTAGCCAAACTGGAGGTAAAGCTCTCTCCAACCAAGACTGAACTTGACAGTCAAGAGGAGAAGGTAAACACTTGCACCACACCACACCACACTCATCACATAGTCTCCCTTAATCTACACCACCAAAATCCACACATAGAACCACAAATACATCCACAGAGGCTCTCAGTGATAATCTGCTCAAGCAACAGAGACCTCCAAAGCAGAAATGCAAGCAACCTCCACCCCCCAACGCAACCCAAATGACACATAGCCCGCAGACTCAGTGTGCCACTCAACCACAGCCAATAAGGCAAAACAACATACCCAACACATTAATCATAGGTGACTCTATAGTCAGGCACTGATGTCCCACTCACCAGGCTAGACAAGGAGAAGGTTACTGTCAGCTGCCTGTCGGGTGCCAGGATTCGCCACATAACCCACGCACTCAGGTCACTCCACAACAAGTACACATATGACTCTGTCATTGTCCAAGTTGGTGTGAATGACCTGAGACTTACCTCCCTGGACTACATGAAAAGAGACATGGAAAAGCTCTCCGATCTTGTAGCCCAGGCAGGTATGACCCTAGCCCTGAGTAGCATTCTGCCATCACCCAGAATAATGCCACAGTACAAGGACAACATGATTGACTTCAACAATTGGCTAAGCTTCTGGTGTCATTCTAAAGGGATCCAGTATCTGTCTGGGATGACATGTTCGACAGACCACAATGCTTTGCCAGAGATGGCCTGCACCTGTCACCCCTGGGATTCCGGATACTGGATAAGGTTCTTGCCACCCCTATAGTGCCTTTTTTAGGCAAGGTTCAAATGACAAATTCACCACTGTAACAGGAACAGGCAAGCAAAAACTGAGGGTGATGCTACTCAATGCTAGAAGTTTAAATCTCACTCAAGGCACTCCTTAAAATGGAGAACATAGATATCTGTGCAATGACGAAGACCTGGTTCAAGGCTCCAGAGAGCACCCCTGCACTACCAGGCTATAACTCATACCACACTTTTCGGCCATGTAACCTGGACCGGAACACCAAAGGCGGAGGTGTGCCCATATTCATTAAGGATATCCACACCTCCAGGCTAGCTGCTCAGCATAATGCAGCTGAGGTTATCCAAGTGCAACTAACTCTGGGCAAAACTGCAATTCAAATTGTAGCTTTCTACAGATCCCCCACCATGCCCCAGGATTCCCACTCCTCTTTTCTTGATGTACTGGAAAATATTAGGGTTCAACCAAACACCCTAATAATGGGCGATTTCAACTACCCCACCATTAACTGGGAAAACTACTCATGTACCAACTCCTTTGTTCAATGCTTTCTGGAATTCATAAACTCCAGTGCTCTGGATAAACTTATCCACACCCCCACCAGGGGCAACAATAGCCTAGATCTAGTCATTACCAACATGAGTGACCAGTGTTCCACACCTGAAGTCAACGCCTCATTGGTTCGATCCGACCATAACCAAATTACCCTAGATATCCACATCCTTCCCCCACCCCCCATTAAGGAAACCATGGTAAAAAATTTCTCCAAAGCCAACTTCGTGCTTCTTAAGACAGAAGTGGTGAACTTCATGACACCCATGCAGATGGATTTACAACTACTGAATCCTACACAATTGCACTTTATAAGCACTTACACGAGTGCATGGATCGTGCTATCCCAAACAGAACCAAGGCGCTATCCTCCAAAAAAAGGAAGCCAATCTGGTGGTCCCCTGCCATAAATAAACTGTGCAACAGAAGGAAGAAACTGTTGCAAAAGAGAGTAAACTCCCATGAGTGGAGGTTCTCCCTGGTCAGCCTCAGTAAGAAGCTGCGATCCCTGATAAGATCGTCCAAAGCTAGTTACGAAAACAAAATCGCCACTGATTCTAAAGACAACCACAAAGCATTCTATAGCTATGTCAAGAATCTCAATGGAAACACTCAGATCTGCTCTGGGTTACAGCACAGTGGCACTAAATATACAGACCCAACTGATATTGCCACATCCTGGCAGATAGGTTCAGTGCTAACTTTAGCCCCCTCTCACCCCCTAAAGAGCCCATCTCTATACCGGAAGAATGCAAAGTTCCTGTAATCACGGCTGCACAGGTAAAAAACACACTCTCCAAAGCCAAGAACACAGCATCCATGGGACCAGACAACATCCCAGGCTGCGTTCTACACGAACTACAGAACAAACTGGCACCCCACCCAAGTGCCATGCTCAATCATAGCCTCACCTCAGGCTTTGTGCCCGCTGAATGGCACACATCGATGGTTATCCCACTCCACAATGGGGGAGCCACCACAGACCCCAGGAACTACTGCCCCATTAGTCTGATGAGCCTGGTCTGCAAGGCCATGGAACGTATCATCATGGAACTTATAAACAAAGACATTGGTAATCTCTAAACTCTGGACCCCACCCAGTTCGGGTTTGTAAAAGGCAGATCATGTCTCCTAAACCTGATAGACTTCTTTGAAGCAGTCACCAAAGCCGCAGATGAGGATAAGGTGGTTCACACAGCCTATCTAGATCTTGTCAAGGCTTCCAACACCATTCTCCACTCTGGAATTATAGATAAACTCACTAAACTAGGTATAAATCCCTATGTCACAAGATGGGTTGACAACTGGCTCACTGACAGAACCCACACTGTGAAAGTAGCAGACTCCAAATCCGTCTTCAGACCAGTGACAAGTCGAGTACCACAGGATTCAGTCCTGGGTCCTGTCCTGTTTGTATCTACTTCTCTGAAGTACAGGCTAATACAGAAGGTCTTTGGCTAACGAAGTTCACAGATGACTGCAAACTAGGAGCCATAATTGAAACTCCTAACGATGTGAACATTCTACAAAAGGGCTTCACTGACACAGATGCCTGGTGTCAAAGCCATGGCCTCAATCTCAGTGCCAAAAAGTGCATTGTCATCCCCTTTGGTAAAAACTCTGTACCCATGAACTACAACATAGGCGGTAGTATATTTAACACCGAAAGTGTGATAAGAGACCTTGGGAACACAGGTGGACAGTAGTGTCTCCTTTGATAATCACACTGCCACAGTAGTCAGGAAATCCTTCTACGTGGCACACCTCATCACAAAAGGTTTCTCATCCAGAAAAAAAGAGGTCATTCTTCCCCTCTACTCATCACTCATTAGACCCATTATAGACTACAACACCCCCCTTTGGTATGATCCTCACAAGACATCTACAACAACTTGAAAGGTCGCAGAAATACCTCACAAAGAGGATTACCGGCCTCAAACAGATGCCCTATGCAGACCGTCTCAAAAAACTCCAGCTTTACTCTGTCGCATATCGTCTACTCAGAGGTGATCTGTGCCTAACATACAAAAAGCTATGTCAAACCCAGAGCTGTTGGACATGCTCCACTTAAAGAAATCCCAATCCCTCCGAGCTACACGCTCTAGGGACCTAAACCTTGTCACCACAATAAACAGAACATGCCGGAGGGATAGATTCCTGTCCCGGAGACTTCCCATACTCTGGAATAAACTACCTATCTATATCAAACAAAGCTCCTCATAAGCACTCTTCAAGAAAGTCTTGATGATTGGATGGGAAATAGGAAATTCACCCCGGGGATCACTTTTGTGGCTCTGCTCGACAGTGCCTCAGGAAATAATTTTCTTGGGTGGCAAAAGCAAGGTACCTTTTTGGCTGGGCTTGTATAGGCCCCAGGGCCGATGGCCTAGTACCTACCTATGAACTACATTTTCAGGGAAGGAACGAGGAGGGGATTAGCTGTTGATAGTAATTCTTAGTATTTAACTGAGAATCCTTTGCTTTGGATGGATGTTTTCCAACTGACTTTAGTGTGAAAAGAGGTGATGGTGGTTGGAAACAAAGAAATAGTGATACCAGACAGGTATATGGTGTTATTCCAATAATGCCCTTCAAGAATTGTTCCTTTCTGGGGCAGAGAATGTGGAGTGGGCAATTTTTATTATTTAATGGTTTTCACTTAAAATCATAAAATGTTTTAGTCAGTATTTTTTTTTTTTTTGCATTCTGGTGTAGTTCTAGTACAATGCAAATGTACCAGTTTATGACTTCAGTGGTAGTTAAAGGAATTTATTTTTTACTTCCTTTCTTATTGTCCTTTAAATGTTACACTAGTGACTGTGGGGGTGGCAGTGGCATTCCTTCAGAGATGGTATATTTCAACTGCATAATCACCTGAAATTCTCAAAAAGATCTACACCCCTTCAACAGCCCCATTAGCTATATTGGTCACTGTTTGCTTGGCATGTTTTCTAAAGTCTCCAGGAAAGATGTGCTGTTAACATGTGTGCTGAGAAGAGATTTTCTACCTTTTTAAGCTCAAACCACAAGAAAAAAGTGTGAAAAAGCTTTTGTTACATTGCACTTAGATTTGCCTTATTTTATTGTGTTTGTACCACTTTGTGTTTGACTAAAGTTGCTTATATTGCATTTACGACTCACCAGGTTTTATTATGTTAGATAGCGTCTCCAGTTTGTTAAACTAAGTATTCTTCCTGTGCTTTTCCACTTTTCCCCCAACTTTAACATTAAGTTGTAGTTTGTAATTTGCTTTGGCTAAAGTTATTAATAGTGTGTTTACAGCTGTCACCTGGATATTATTGTGTTAGATAGCATCTCCATTTTGTAAAACGGTTTTCCCAGAGCTTTTCCACTTTTCCCCCACTTATACATTGAATTGCAGTTTCATTTGGTTTTCTGGTCTGGCTATTAGCTGGATGAGGGCAGTAGTGGTTATTCTCTAGCAAATGATAATTTTCTGCTGTTTCTGAGGGGTGGATATCATTGGCTGGATTTCTAGCTGCTTTTACATTGTCTCTTTCACTTCATCTCCTCAGTTTAATTGTGCTGGTGCTCCATATAGTGCAGCGCAACTCTGCATTTGACAGGCACTTTAAGTCTCAAATTCTCTTTTAAGAACAAAGTTAATCCCAAATTCTAGTCATTGCTGTGCAAATTGCATGGTAAAACGGTGTGACAACACTGCATTTCTAAGCTGACCTCATAGCTAATCTAAACTAAAATATATACTGTGTACTGTTTTTTGTGCTTGAACCAAATTCTATCTACGTTTATTATTTTAACTCAAAACAGTACTTTAACCAGGTAAGACATGTTATTATATTTCCTGTTCTCCCTTAACATCTGCTAAACTGACCTTATAACCAGTATAAGATAGAATATTTACTGCATGCTGTTATCTTAGTATTCAAACCTACCTGGACAAGAATATTTACTGCATATTGTTATATTGGTAATCAAATCAAATAACCAAATTTAATCTACGTTTATTATTCTCTGAAGTAGTACCTTATGTCAGGAGCCAAAATGTTGTTATCTTTACTTATCCTTCCTCAACACCCCTCTCACACTTGGTCTGAAATGGCAGGTCAGCCAGCTAGCCTTCCCTCTATTGCTAGCATCATAGCACTCTATATACTTAGGCAATATAAAAATTGCCTGATGCTCACAGATGATGATCTTTTACTTATGTCATCACTTCTAATTGTGAGAGGTACCAATATCTTACCAAATAAATGGCCATATTCTCATAACCAAAGATATCCTGTGAGCTTCACTCATCTGCACCGCATACCGTACTACCCGCACTAAATTATAATATGCTAGACAGTTAAAAAATCCTTGAGCAAGTCTTGACAGTGTTGTAGGAGTAAGGCCAAGCATAAACCAAGCACTGCAACATCTGTTAGTGATAACACAGTTGGAAGTCACCAGGAAACAGCATATCCTAACTCTGTCACACCAAAAGAGTCTACCAACACAAATAGAAATGTAGTAGTGATTGGTGACTCCATTGTTAAGTACACTGATTCCATACTCATGAGACTGGACAAAAACAGTCCTGGACAAAATGAGCCCTTTCTCCTGAGACTTCTTCCCCTCTCACTCAGACGTTTCATCAAATCCCACACATATAATCTTGGGGGTATCTCTCAGTCTTAACCCACCCTACTAACTCCAAAAACTAAACTTTATTGCCTTGACTGTGTGATCCATCCTCACACCTAAACTATGGGACTCCATTTCAGTCTTAATCAGAGATGTCCAGATATGTTCAGAATTCAGATAACAAGTCATGGAGCACCTATTCACCCAAACGAAGTGCAGCTGGCCTCACAAAGGTCACAGTACATGAACCCTTCACCTCTTACACCCCTTTATCCCTGTTTCATCCTTTCTTATTTTGTGTTGTCATCCCCTCACTGACTGCCTCTCATTGATCCTACTTCCCTCTTCATCTCTCACACTTCTGTCCTTTCTTGCCATCTTTTCTCTGCATGCCTCTTTCTCTCTCTCTCTCTTCATTTCTCTGTCTTTATCCGATGATATCCTTTCCTTCAGTTATACTCATTTGCCTCCTCTTCTAATGTCTTCATACCATGCTATGTAATGATATGCTGTCATCCCTTTTGCATAAGCCATTTCAGTCATTATGGCTGCATCTTATCCCAAAAGCTCTGCTAAGCATAATTCAAATTTTCCATTCATGTTTTAAACTGCCTTTTGAACTAAATATTAGCAGCATATTTTTTCATCTGTATATATATGTTTTATAACATATCCTTGTATGTGTAAATATGTTTTGTTCATTTCTTATTTGCTCCAGTTCACCTGGGCCATGCCTGCAAATGGTCCATTGACATCAGTCCACTACCCTGGTAAACAAATATAAATAAATAAATTAATTAATTAAAAAATAATGACACTGAGTTGTCTCTCAGGAGCTATGATTACCAAGGATCCAAGGGCCTTGAGGACCCTTAAACCATACAGATATGATGACAAAATGGTGTGGCCCATACTGGGGTAAATGACTGGGCACACAAAACACTGAGGAATATGCAGAGAGACATGACAGAGCTCTCCATGTGTGTCACAAATGCAGGTAAGACTGTAGTATTTAGTTGGAATCCTGCATCATTCTTTGTGGTAGACGTATAAAGATAAGATGATTGGCATTAGTAACTGGTAAAATAGTGGTCATTCTAGTGAGGTCCAGTATATGTCAACATGAAATGAGATGCTTGACAACCATACTTGCTTCATCAAGTATGGTTTACATCTCTCATTCCAAGGCTTATTCATACTGGAGTAAGCTTTTTCTGCCCCCCTCCTCCCATTGTGCTTCTTTTGTGCAAGATCTAGGTAATGCACTTCCCAAACTAACTTGGAAAACCAACCACTGCACTGCATCAGGGTGGCTCTACTTAATTCTAAAAGTCTAAACAACAGATTGCCTAACCTTGAGGCCCTCCTTCATTTGGAACACATCCATGTATGTGTTACATATATGGGAACAATAAAAATGGTATAGGTGGTAACAAAGGCATGGGTAAATTCATCACAGTTGTTGCCACCAGGAGATGAAAAGCCCACCCTCTCGTCATTATGCCTAGATAGGACATATTGACCAATAGCTCTTTTATGTTCAACTTCGGTGTATATACCCTGTATTACGTTGGGGGGGATAACTCGTTAGGTGTTAAGTTAGGAAGAAGGTCAAATTCAAACCAATTCAAATAAAAGTCTACTAACACTAAGTAATGTTGAACATTCCATTTGAAAATATTAGTAGCAACTGTCAACAATGGTAGTTCGGGGAATCTGGTTTAGCTGAAGTGTTTTTTTCTGTTGGTGCGATCTAGTACAATTGCAAATGGAACATGCTAGAGTTTCCTTCTCTATATCTTTTGACATAGAAGCCCAACATCCTACTGCCCTTCTTTTGGTTGAATCAGTACCCTGGCTACCACAATGCAAAATGTTGATATATTCCTGTTGTAATGCTCTAGGAATTACCTCTTTAGGACTTTTCATGATGATTCCGTCTTCCATCATCAACTCATCTCTGTAAGGAAAATACTTCTGTATGTCAAGTGGCAGACTCTTTGACATGCTGTCCATCCTTAACTGATAAAAAATGTTTCAGCTTCAGGAGAATTGGGTCTGAAGCTGTGTGATTTCTGAGTTCATCAAGATGTGATGAGGAAAAATTGCTGACTTCCATGACTTCAAAGTCTGCTTTCACATTATCATGCTGTTTTGTTGTTTGTCTGGATGCTCTTGATAAAGCATTAGCAAGTTATAGAAATTTACCTTTTGTCTAGACAATATTGAAATTGTACTTTTGCAATTTTAACATCATGCGTTGTAGGTGTGTTGGGACTGTATGCATTGGCTTTGTCAAAATTGTCACTAGAGGTTGGTGATCAGTCTCTATTTGAATAGTTTTGCCATGAATGTAATCATTGAACTTCGAACATGTGAACACTACTGCCAAAAGCTTTTTCAATTTGTGCATACTGCATTTCAGTTGGGTTAATGTTCTGGATGCATAGGCTACTGGTATGCCTTCTTGGATACATACTGCACCAAGACCATACTTTGAAGCATTATTAGGTTTGTGAACATAATATCTCAATGTGGGTTGACTGGCAATTTTCTGTTTCAGAGCATCAAATGCTTTTTGGTGGTGTTCCAACAAGAACTAGTTTACATTTTTGAGTGCCAACTCATGTAGCAGTGCTGAAAGCTTACTCAGGTTTGGGATGAACTTTCCTAAATAGTTGACAATATCAAAAATGTTACAAAGATATGACGTTTTCTGGATCTGCTTGCTTAGATGGATCTGGTTGTATGCCAGAACTGGTAAACAAATGACCCACATAAGTAACTTCTTTTAGTTTGAGTTTACATTTCTAAGGATTCAATTCAAGATTTACTTCATGAGTATGGTCTAGAATTTTCTTGAGGTTTCTGTCATGTTCAGCTTCGCCATTGCCCCCTACAATAATGTCGTCTACTATGATAACATGTGGATAACCTGAAAAAAAAATTGTTACATTGCACATTGAAATACTTCACTGGCAGAATTTATCCCAAATGGTGTACTGAAAGTGGTTAACAGTGAAGATTTGTAATCCAGCAAAATTTGCCAAAAGGAACTTTTTGCATCTAAAACTGAAAAAACAGTAGCATTTGGCATGAGAGCAGCTACTTCTTCTGCTGTGTGCATCTGATGATAAGGACATTTAAGAGCTTTGTTTAACTCTGTCAGATCAATACATATTCAATATAATCTGAGCTTTTCTTATGAGCTACAACCGTGGAGGATACCCATTCAGTCGGTTGTTTTACTGGTATTATTACACCTAAATTCACCATTTTGTCAAGCTCTGCTTTTCCAAAGCTCTGCATTGTTACTGTAACCTTCCTTGTTGGTCTGACAACTGGGCTTACTTTATGGTTTAACTTCACGGAATATGTAACCGTAAGTTTTCCAAGCTCATCTGTGAAAACATCAGCATATTCACTAAAAATATTCTGTGTAAAACTATCGTGGTTATTCAGACTTATATGGTTGACCTCTTTATTAAATGAAATAATTTCCATTCTGAAACTGTCTTTGAGGCCTAACAATGACTGCATGTTTCTTTTAACTATGTAAAACTACAAATCCTAGCTGTTCCCAGTAAAATGGCATGTGAGAACTACTGCGCCATTAGTTTGAATCTCTTCACCACCATAAGCAACTAGTTTTGCACATTTTGTTGAATCAAGTTTCTCACCAGCTTTTACTTTGGCAAACATTTGTGCTGATATAACATTGCACTTGGATCCAGTATCTGCTTTAAGCTCTACAGGTTTCCCATTAATCTGAACAGTACAAAATATTTCACTCTTTGCTGCCAACTGATAACCTACTGTGTTAACTGTTTCATTAATCACAGAGGCACCATCAACATTGAAAGTTTGCTCATGGCTCTCTATCTGATCTACTTGCTTCTTTGGATGCTCTTTTTTAATAAAAGTATGTGCCACTTTAGATTTGCAAAGTCTTTTGAAATGATTCCTGAAATGATTCCTTGTTTTACATTAACACTGCTGATCAAAAGCTAAGCACTTGCCTTGTTTAGGTTCATGGCTGCCTCCACAGTTATAACAGTTAGCAATGAGGTTGGGTATTGTGGTCCCATTCAGTTTATAGATAAGGTTGGGTACTGCCACACCCTTTGGTTTATATTTCATTTCCATCTTGTCTTTATGTTGTACACTATCAGCAGTTGCACTGGCAGACACTGCATGCACATTTTTCTAATTCGTAAGCATGTTCGTATGTTTTCTGTAAGCTCATATATTTAACAAATCTCAATGGCTTTGCTCAACATTGGATCACTATTTCAAAGCAAAATCTTTCTCACTGCATCATTATGAACACCACACACAAGCCTTTTTTTTATCAACTCATCTCTCAGTTCACCAAATCTGCAAGTTTTTGCTTTATTTCTCAAGTCAGTAATATATGCTGCTGTAGTTTACCAGGCTTTTGATTTGCTGTGTAAAACATGTGCCTTTCCACTGTAATATTTCACGATTGCACAGTTCTCTAAATTTACGTTTTAAGCACTCAGGGTCTTCTCGCTTTCAGCCTGTATCACAATATGGTGGTTCTCCCCCTCCACTGCAAACACAGCAGGTGCATACACAAATGAACATTCCCTCTCAATGGCTTCAGAGCCAGCTAAATTAAGAAGTATGAATACCTTTGTACATGTGTCTTTATCAGAAAATGCAGCCTGTATGAAAATATATTCTTGCTCAAACACCAATAATCAGCCATATTATTATCAAACATTAGCATTCCAGGTCTACAAAATCCCACTGCCGTAATAACAAAATACGTTTAAATTTAAGCATAGACCAGGTACTTGTAATTATGTGACAGTTGAACATAACAATGTCTCTGAAAAGGCTTCACTTTAACACTGCGAACACTCTGGACACTTAGAATACTTTGAAAAGTTTCAGTTAATGCAAAAAAGTAGTATATTGCAAAAAAATGTGGTCATTTTAACCTTTTCATACATTTTAAAACTTCAGAAATTATTTTGAACACTTTTGTATTTATTTAAAATGCTTTTATCAGTATGTCACAATTTCAGACATTTCGTTTATCTCTGTAGTTATTTTGAATGTTTAGAATGCTTTGCCACACATTCAGTGACTGAAAACTCATTTTAATGAGTTTAAGTACCTTTGAATAACTGCTGACCTGTTTGCAAGTTCGCCCCTGTATATTCCTCCACTTAAAACTTCATGCCTCATGGTTTGCAAGTTGAAGCAGCTTCGGATCCCATTCTGACACCATGTCGCTAGTCTCATGCATTCATATGAGATGCTGAGGCACTTTGGTGGGTTCAAGTTGTTTACTGTACATAGACACATCAGGAGCTGTAACTGGAACATATATTTAAGCTGACTGACTCATTACTTCAAACATACTTGCATGTGCATCTCCATTCATGCCTGCATCACTCTGGCTGACTGTAGAAAATGGTACTGATCTTGTACATACTCAGTAACTTATATGCATTTGCTATCTAGCTACAGTGGCTGACTAGGTACAATACACACAATGATCTACAAATGTAGTGGAAAACTTGGGTAGTTGGGTGGCTAGCTTCCTCATGTTTGACCATCACGTTGCAACAGTTGTTAGGAAATCCTTTTACCTTGCACAGTTCAAAGCAAAAGGGGTTTCCTGTAGATGAAAAGAAATACCCATAGCGGCGGACTTATTAGACCCATCAGATATCCACATCCTGACCCCACCCCCAGCCCGGAAAACCACAGTGAAAAACTTCTCAAAAGCGAACTTCACACTTCTCAAAACCGAAGTGGAATCCTTCAAGGCCCCAGGGCCAGTGGAAACTACGGCCCAAACTGCAGAATCCTATATAAACGCATTCTACGGACATCTCCAGGAATGCATGGATCATGCTATCCTAAACAAAATCAAGACCCAATCATCCAAAGGCAGGCGTCCAGTCTGGTGGACCCCAGCCATAAATAAACTGTACAACAGAAGGAGGAAGCTACTACATGATAGAGCAAAATCCCTAAAAGGGAAGGCATCTCTGATCAGTACTAGCAAAAAATTATGATCCCTCATAAAATCCTCCAAGGCCAGCTTCGAGAGAAAAATTGCACAGGACACTAAAGACAATCATAAGGCTTTTTTCAGTTATGTTAGGAACCTGGGATGCAACTCCCAGACTTGTTCTGAGTTGATTCTAAGCGACAAAAAATACACTGAACCCACAGACATCGCCAATATCCTGGCAGACAGGTTCAGTGCAAATTTTCCACCCCCTCCCCCCCAAAAGAGCAAGTATCTATCTCGGCAGAGTGCAGCCTCCCAAACATCTCTGATGCTCAGGTGAAGGCCGCCCTCTCCAAAGCAAAAAACACTGCTTCCATGGGACCAGATGGTGTCCCGGGTTGCGTCCTACATGAACTCCAAGAAGAACTAATCCCTCAAGTCAAACTGCTGTACAATCTCAGCCTCACTACAGGATATGTGCCCAAAGAATGGAGTAGAGCAACAGTGGTCCCACTCCACAAAGGCGGCGCTTCTGCGGACCCTGGAAATTATCGCCCCATAAGCCTGACTAGCCTAGTCTGCAAGGCTATGGAGAGGATCATCATGGAACTCATAAACAAAGACATTGGGGACCTACAGACACTAGATCCTACGCAATTTGGCTTCGTCAAGGGCAGATCCTGCCTTTTGAACCTGGTCAACTTCTTCGAAACAGTCACCAAGGCCATAGATGAAGGGAAGGTAGGTCCACACAGCCTATCTGGACCTCGCAAAGGCATTTGACACAATACCCCACTTGGGCATCATAGATAAGCTATCCAGCCTAAATATCAACCCCTATGTCACAAGATGGGTCGCACACTGGCTCAAAGACAGAACCCACAGAGTCAGAGTTGCTGGAGCCATGTCAGACTCGAAACCGGTCACAAGTGGCATCCCACAAGGTTCTGTCGTGGGACCTCTCTTGTTCGGTATTTACTTTTCTGAGGTACAGGCCAACGTGGGAGGACTATGGCTCACCAAGTTCGCAGATGACTGCAAACTGGACACCATAATCGACTCTCCAGCTGACACAAACATCCTTCAAAAAGGTCTCGCAGAGACGGATAATTGGTGCCAGAGCCATGGTCTAAAGCTAAATGCCAAAAAGTGTATAGTCATACCCTTTGGCAAAAACAATGTGCCCACAAATTGCCACATAGGTGTTAACCCATTAAGTACAGGGAAAGTAATTGGGGATCTGGGGACCCAAGTTGATAGCAATCTCTCCTTTGACAACCACATTGCCAAAGTGGTTAGAAAGACCTTCTACATAGCCCACCTCATCATGAAAGGATTCACATCTAGATCAAGAGAGGTAATCGTGCCCCTTTATTCATCCCTCATCAGACCCATCATAGAATACAGTGCCCCCTTTGGGATGTACCTTACCCGACACCTGCAGCAATTAGAAAGACCCCAAAAGTACCTCACCAGGAGGATCAAGGGACTCAAACAGATGCCATATGCTGCTCGGTTAAAAAAACTCCAGCTCTACTCAGTTGCATACCGCCTACTTCGAGGTGATCTATGCCTGACATACAAAGCTATGTCCAACCCAGAATTAATGGACATGCTCCACCTCAGTAAATCTAAATCCCTTAGAGCCACGCGCTCGAGGGACTTGAACCTCAGCACAGAAATAATAGAACATGCTGGAGGGACCGATTCATAACCCAGAGGCTCCCTTCGCTCTGGAATAGAATTCCAATTCATGTTAGGCAGAGCACCTCACTGACCCTCTTCAAGAAGAATCTTGATGAGTGGATGGGGGATTGTAGGTTTGTCCCGGGGATTACTTCCATGTCACTATTAGACAGAGGCACAGTAAACTAAACTAAAGGGCACAGTATACTCAAATCAAGGGGTGGTGTAAGCCAAACACAATCGGGCTAGGCTTATAAATGCCCCAGGACAGATAGCCTAGTATGAACCTATGAACCTCTTTAGTACAATAGCCCCTTGAGGATATTATTTACTGAGTATATCAAGCAATTGTAAAGTACCCAGACGTTCTTAACTAAAACAGTCATAGACTTAAAAAAAATCTAACCTACCAAGAGAGACTGGAGGCTGTAACTTTATATTCAGTATCATATAAATTCCTTAGGCGAGATCTGTGCCTTGCTTATAGGTTCATAGGTTGGTACTAGGCTTTATGCCCTAGGGCCTATACAAGCGTAACCATAACAATTCCCTGGATGTTTCTTCCCTGGACTCCTGTCTAGCAGGGCGACTGACATGATCCCTGGAGTGAATTTCCTATCTCCCATCCAATCGTCAAGGTTCAGTTTGAAGAGGGCCAAGGAGGCGCTCTGCTTGGCAATGTATGGGCAGTCTATTCCAGAGTCTGGGGAGTCTCTGGGTCAGGAGCCTATCCCTCCAGCATGTTTTGTTCATTGTGATGACAAGGTTTAGATCCCTGGAGCGTGTAGCACTGAGGGACTGAGATTTCTTTAAGTGGAGCATGTCCAACAGCTCAGGGTTTGACATGGCCTTGTGTGTTAAGCAGAGATCACCTCTGAGTAGATGATATGTCACAGAGTATAGCTGGAGTTTTTTTAGACAGTCAGCATATGGCATCTGCTTTAGGTCTGTGATTCTTTTAGTGAGGTATTTCTGCAGCCTTTCCAGCTGTTGCAGATTTCTTGTGAGGTACATACCAAATGGGGCATTATACTCTATAATGGGTCTAATGAGGGATGAGTACAGTGGGACAATGACCTCTTTTTTTCTGGATGAAAAGCCCTTAGTGATGAGGTGTGCCACATAGAAGGATTTCCTGACTGTTGTGGCAATGTGGTTATCGAAGGTGCGACCATTGTCCACCTGTGTCCCGAAGTCTCTCATCACACTTTCGGTGTTTAGTGTACTGCCACCTATGTGGTAATTCATGGGTACAGGTTTTTTTCCCAAAGGGGATAAATATACACTTCTTGGCATTAAGCTTGAGCCCATGGCTCTGGCACCAAGCATCTGTTTCTGTAAGGCCCTTTTGTAGAATATCCACTTCATGTGGGGATTCAGTAATGGCTCCCAGTTTGCAGTCATCTGCGAACTTTGTTAGCCAGAGTCCCTTAGTGTTGGCCTGTACTTCAGAAAAGTAGATGCCAAACAAGAGCGGTACCAGGACTGAAACTTGAGGTACTCCACTTGTCACTTGTCTGGAGCTGGATTTGGAGTCTGCTACTTTTACAGTCTGGGTTCTGTCAGTAAGCCAGTTGGCAACCAATCGAGTGATGTAGGGATTTATGCCCAGCTTAGTAAGTTTATCTATGATTCCAGAGTGGGGGATGGTGTTGAAGGCCTTGGCGAGGTCCATATAGGCTGTGTGGACCGCCTTACTCTCATTCACAGCTATGGAGACTGATTCAAAGAAGTCAATCAGGTTCAGGAGACAAGATCGACCCTTCACGAACCCAAACTGGGTCGGGTCCAGTATTTGAAGGTTTCCAATGTCTTGTTTATAAGTACAATGATAATGAGTTCCATGCCCTTGCAGATCAAGCTCGTTAGACTGATGGGATGGTAGTTCCCGGGATCCAAGGTGGATCCCTCCTTGTGGATGACTGTAGCTGAGCGCCACTCAGTGGGCACAAAGCCTGAGGTGAGGCTATGATTAAACATGATACTTGGGTGAGGTGCCAGTTCATTTTGTAGTTCATGTAGTACATAGCCCGGGATGTCATCTGGTCCCATGGATGCTGTATTCTTAGCTTTGAAGAGTGCGGTTTCTACCTGTGTGACCCTGATTGCCGGAATTTGGCAATCTTTTGGTATTGAGATGTGCCCTTTAGAGGGTGAGAGGGGGGGTGAAGTTGGCACTAAATTGATCTGCCAGGATATTGACAGTATCCGTGGGATCAGTATATTTAATGCCATTCTGTTGTAGCTCAGAGCAGATCTGAGCATTGCCATTTAGATTCTTGACATAACTATAGAATGCCTTGTGGTTGTCTTCGGAATCTTTGGCAAATTTATTTTCGTAACTAGCTTTTGAGGATTTTATGAGGGCCATAAGGGATCTAATAGTCCAAGATGTCTTGAATCTCCAAAAATAAAATTCTTACCAAAAACAGTCACAGAGACCTAAACGATGTCCAAAATATAAATAGGAAAATAGGGAGGGATGAGTTTGTCACCCAGTGTCTGCCCTGTCAGTGGAATAATCTTTCTCTCCAAGTTAGGTAGTTCACAGGTTCATAGGTAGGTACTAGGCTATTGGCCCTAGGGCCTGTATAAGCCTAGCCAAAAAGGTACCCTGGCTTTTGCCACCCAAGAAAATTATTTTCCTGTGCCCCTGTCGAGCAGAGCCACAGAAGTGATCCCCGGGATGAATTTCCTATTTTCCATCCAATCATCAAGATTTTTCTTGAAGAGTGCTAATGAGGATCTCTGTTTGACATAGATAGGTAGTGTGTTTCAGAGTATGGGGAGTCTGTGGGACAGGAATCTATCCTTCCAGCATGTTCTGTTTATTCTGGTGACAAGGTTTAGGTCCCTACAGAGTGTTGTTAGGAGAGATTGGGATTTCTTTAAGTGGAGCATGTCCAACAGCTGTGGGTTTGACATAGCTTTGTATGTTAGGCAGAGATTGCCTCTGAGTAGGTGATATGCGACAGAGTAAAGTTGGAGTTTTTTGAGACGGTCTGCATAGGGTATCTGTCTGAGGCCAGTAATCCTCGCTGTGAGGTATTTCTGTGGCCTCTCCAGTTTTTGTAGATGTCTTGTGAGGTACATACCAAATGGGGTGCTGTACTCTGTAATGGGTCTAATGAGTGATGAGTAGAGGTGTGCCTCATAGAAGGATTTCCTGACCACTGTGGCAATGTGATTATCAAAGGAGAGACTACTGTCCACCTGTAACCCAAGGTGTGTTATCACACTTTCGGTGTTAAGTAGACTACCACCTATGTGGTACTTCATAGGTACAGAGTTTTTACCAAAGGGGATGACAATGCACTTTTTGGCATTTAGCTTCAGGCCATGGCTTTGACACCAGGCATCTGTCTCAGTGAGGCTCTTGTGTAGGATGTCCACATCATTAGGAGTTTCGATTATGGCTTCCAGTAGTTTGCAGTCATCTGCAAACTTCGTTAGCCAAAGACCTTCTGTGTTAGCCTGTACTTCAGAGAAGTATATACCAAACAGGAGAGGACCCAGGACTGAACCCTGTGGTGCTCCACTTGTCAGTGGTCTGAAGTCGGATTTTGAGTCTGCGACTTTCACAGTGTGGGTTCTGTCAGTGAGCCAGTTGGCAACCCATTTTGTGACATAGGGATTTATACCTAGTTTAGTGAGTTTATCTATAATTCCAGAGTGAGGGATGGTATCGAAAGCCTTGGCGAGATCTAGATAGGCAGTGTGAACCACCTTACCCTCATCTATGGCTTTGGTGACTGCTTCAAAGAAGTCTTTCAGGTTTAGGAGACATGATCTGCCTTTTACAAACCCGAACTGGGTGGGGTTCAGAGATTGGAGATTACCAATGTCTTTGTTTATATGAGTTCCATGATGATACGTTCCATGGTCTTGCAGACCAGGCTCGTCAGGCTAATGGGGGGTGGTAGTTCCCGGGGTCCGTCATGGCTCCCCCTTTATGGAGTGGGATAACTGTTGCGGTGTGCCATTCAGTGGGCACAAAGCCTGAGGTGAGGCTATGATTGAACATGGTACTTAGGTGGGGCGCCAGTTCGTTCTTTAGTTCATGTAGGACGCAGCCTGGGATATTATCAGGTCCCATGGATGCTGTGTTATTAGCTTTGGAGAGTGTTTTTTTTTTTTTTTTTTTTTTTTTTACCTGTGCAGCCAAGATTACAGGAACTTTGCATTCTTCCGGTATAGAGATTGGCCCTCTAGGGGGTGAGAGGGGTTAAAGTTAGCATTGAACCTATCTGCCAGGATGTTGGCAATATCAGTTGGCTCTGTATATTTAGTGCCATTGTGCTGTAACTCAGAGCAGATCTGAGTGTTCCCATTGAGATTGTTGACATAGCTATAGAATGCTTTGTGGTTGTCTTTAGAGGCAGTGGCAATTTTGTTTTCGTAATTAGCTTTGGAGGATTTTATGAGGGATCTGAGCTTCTTATTGAGGCTGACCAGGGAGCTCCTGCAGTCATGGGATTTTACTCTTTTTTGCAACAGTTTCTTTCTTCTGTTGTAGAGTTTGTGTGTGGCAGAAGACCACCAGATTGGCTTCCATTTTTGGAGGATAGCATCTTGGTTCTGTTAGGGATAGCACGATCCATGCACTCATGTAAGTGCTTATAAAGTGCATTTGTGTAGGATTCAGCAGTCGTACCTCTATTGTCCATCTGCATGGGTGTCATGAAGTTTGCCACTTCTGTCTTAAGAAGTGTGAAGTTGGCTTTGGGGGAGTTTTTTACGGTGGTTTCCCTAATGGGGGGTGGGGGTGGGATATGGATGTCTAGGGTGATTAGCTTCTGGTCGGATCTGACCAATGAGGAATTGACCTCTGTTGTGGAACACCGGTCGCCCATGTTGGTAATGACCAGGTCTAGGATATTGCTGCCCCTGGTGGGGGTGTGAATAAGTTGATCCAAGCATTGGAATTTATGAATTCCAGAAAACGTTGAGCAAAAGAGTTGGTACGAGTAGTTTTCCCAGTTAATAGTGAGGTAGTTGAAATCGCCCATTATTAGGGTGTTGGGTTGTACCCTAATATTTTCCAGTGTATCAAGGAATGAGGAGTGGGAATCCTGGGTCATGGTGGGGGGTCTGTAGCAAGCTACAATTTGGATTGCGGTCTTTCCCAGAATTGGTTGCACTTGGATAATCTTGGATGCATTATGCTGTGCAACGCCTCTGCCTTTAGTGCTTCTGTCTTGGTTAGGTGGCCGAAAGGTGTGGTATGAATTATAGCCTGGTAATGCAGGGGTGCTCTCTGGAGCTTTGAACCAGGTATCTGTCACTGCATAGATGTCGATGTTCTCCATTTTTAGAAGTGCCTCGAGTGAGTGCATTTTGAGGTTTAGACTTCTAGCATTATCCTCAGATTTTGCTTGCTTGTACCTGTTATGGTGGCGAATTTGTCATTTGAACCTTGCCTAAAAAAGGCACTATAGGGGTGGCAAGAGCCTTAGCCAGTATCCGGAATCCCAAGGGCGACAGGTGCAGGCCATCTCTGGCAAAGCATCATGGTCTGTCAGTCATGTCATCCCAGGCAGACAAATACTGGATCCCCTTAGAATGACACCAGAAGCTTAGCCAACTGTTGAAGTCAATCATTTTGTCCTTGTACTGTGGTATCATTTTGGGAGATGGCAGGATGCTACTGAGGGCTAGGGTCAAACCTGCCTGGGCTACAAGAATGGAGAGCTCCTCCATGTCTCTTTTCTTGTTGTCCAGGGAGTTATGTCTCAGGTCATTCACACCAACATGGACAATGACAGAGTCATATTTGTACTTGTTGTGGAGTGACCTGAGTGCATGCGTTATGTGGAGGATCCTGGCACCCGACAGGCAGCTGACAGTGGCTTTCTCCTTGTTTAGCCTGGTGAGTGGAACACCAGTGTGCCTGACTGTAGAGTCACCTGTGACTAGAGTGTTGGGTACGTTGTTATGCCTTGTGGGCTGTGGTTGAGTGGCACACTGAGATTGTGGGCTGTGTGTCATTTGGGTTGTGTTGGGGGGTGGAGTTTGCTTGCGTTTCTGCTTTGTAGGTCCCTTTTGCTTGGGCAGGAGCCTCTGTGAATGTAGGTGTGTGTTTTCCGTTTCTTTGTGTGTGTTTTGGTGGTGTAGATTTTGAGGAACTATGTGATGAGTGTGGTGTGGTGCAAGTCTTTACCTTCTCCTCTTGACTATCTAGTCCAGTCTTGGGTCTAGAGAGCTTTGCTTCCCGTTTGGCTATATAAGTGTATCTCTCACAGGTTGTAGTGTTAGGTGGTAGGAGGAGAGGGTTGTCTGTCTACATGAGGCAATTACTGCATTGCCCCATGATGCCCAGATTCATCAAGTAGACAAGAGACAACACCGGGAGCTGACCCTTAGACATGCCTGGATAGGTGCTTATTTATTAACTACTAAAAACTGCTTTCCTCTAGGCAAGTGAGGAAAGTTGAGTTCTGTAGTAAGTTGTAGCTTATTTAGTGCTTACAAGTTCTGAACAAGTGCTGAGCTCAAAGAAACAGATTTGAGTGCTGAAACTAAAAAAATGGCTAGTTTTAAGAAACAAAATTAAGTCAGAAGGATGCTCTCCAACACAGAAAGGTTTGGGGGCTCAGAAGCTTACAAATAGTCCTGGATACAGCAAATATGTATGTGGACTAGAGTACTTACAGGAAAGGCAGGAAACAAACTTAGAAGTTTTTATTCTCTTCCCAAATGCTCTCTTTGTACACAGTAGTAGTGCCTGAAATCAGAATATGACCTCACTGCACTCAGTTGACTGAGCAAATTAGATGGGCCCAGAAGGAGTATCCAAATACAAATTTACAAGAAAGGCGTGCAGTTTCAAAGCCACCAAGATTAACACCAAAACAAGAACAAAGAGGGGGGTGGGAGCTAACTGTAGCGACAGAGAGCCACAATTTTCAGTTCAATTAATATTCAGTACGAAACAAAAACACAGAATGCAGTACTATATGAAAAAAGTGCAGACAAAAGTGTACTTAAATTCACTTATACGTCCAGTTGATTGCAGGCAGATCTTAGCCGGCCAAAGCTCAGGTATTTAGCAGAAGAAAAATGAAATGTGCCACTTATATAAGGCAGGACAGCCCCTCAGGTGAAGCACAGACTATCAAAGTGAAGCGACCCCCACTGCTATCAATGGCTGTACTTCTAACAAGATCTCTGTAGAGACAGAGAGGCACAATTTTCAGTTCAATTAATATTCAGTAAGAAACAAAAACACAAAATGCAATACTATGTGAAAAAGGTGCAGATAAAAGTGTACTTAAATTCACTTATACGTCCAGTTGATTGCAAGCAGATCTTAGCCAGTCAAAGCTCAAGTATTTAGCAGAACATAAACAAAATGTACCATTTATATAAGGCAGGACAGCCCTTCAGCTGAAGCACAGACTATCAAAGTGAAACTACCCCCCACTGCTATCAATGGCTGCACTTCTAACAAGATCTCTGTAGAAACACAAGCTCTCTGTACAGACCGCAAACCACAATTTTCAGTTCAATTAATATTCAGTAAGAAACAAAAACACAAAATGTAGTACTATATGAAAAAAGTGCAGATAAAAATGTACTTAAATTCACTTATACGTCCAGTTGATTGCAAGCAGATCTTAGCCAGCCAAAGCTCAAGTATTTAGCAGAACATAAACAAAATGTACCATTTATATAAGGCAGGACAGCCCCTCAGCTGAAGCACAGACTATCAAAGTGAAACTACCCCCACTGCTATCAATGGCTTCACTTCTAACAAGATCTCTGTAGAAACACAAGCTCTCTGTAGAGACCGCAAACCACAATTTTCAGTTCAATTAATATTCAGTAAGAAACAAAAACACAAAATGTAGTACTATATGAAAAAAGTGCAGAAAAAAGTGTACTTAAATTCACTTGTACGTCCAGTTGATTGAAGTCAGATCTTAGCCGGCCAAAGCTCAAGTATTTAGCAGAACAAAAACAAAATGTACCAGTTTTAGGACAGCCCCTCACCTGACGCACAAACTATCAAAGTGAAACTACCCCCCACTGCTATCAATGGCTACACTTCTAACAAGATCTCTGTAGAAACACAAGCTCTCTGTAGAGACAGAGAGCCACAATTTTTGGTTCAATTAATATTCAGTAAGAAACAAAAACACAAAATGCAGTACTATATGAAAAAAGTGCAGATAAAAGTGTACTTAAATTCACTTATACGTCCAGTTGATTGCAGGCAGATCTTAGCCAGCCAAAGCTTAAGTATTTAGCACTAAACTAGGTATTGACATAACTGTCTGTTTTTACAAAGGAGCTGGACAATTGGATGAGTATTAATAAATTCACCTCTGATATAACTGGCTTGGCCTTCCTTGGAAAGGGATGCAAGGCCTGTAGGTGGGTACTGGCAAGGCAGAAATGGCCTCATGGCTCAGTTGCATTGTAATTCCTGTGAGCCAGTGATCATCAGTGTTGTCAGGGGCTGAGTTTGTTGATACAAAAACTGATGGATATTTTTTTCTTTCTTCTCTGTCTCTCTCTTTATAGTGTAGTATTGTCTTTGAAATTATGATTTGTCTTGGGATGGGAGTATTTTTGACAACAGTATTGATTATGTTGCTGGATATTTGTCATGTACAGTAGTACCTTAAAGATCACTGCAACCCCAGTGAGAATGATGTGTATAAAAATGAAGTTAAAAGGGTGGCTGTGAAAATGGTTACATGGGATGTTAAGGGGCTCAATGCTCTGATTAAAGCAAAGAGTATTTTGATGAAATTAGATAATATTAAAGCACAGTTTGTTGTTGTTGTTGTTGTGGAAGAGACCAAAGATAGAATGTAGGTTACAGCTAGTGTTAGTTTTTTTTTTAGATGAATGGCAAACTATAACATCATCTACATCTATTAAGAGCAGGATGGTCCCTTTAACTAAGGTAGGATTAGGCTGGCAGAATTTGAGAGAATCATCAACAAATCAGAGGAATAGTTTTACTGACTGGGTGTAGTTATTGGTGAAAGTTTTTTAAAGAGACTTCTAGGTTTTCTGGATTTTTGGAATCATTAGACTGTGTGGGAGTGTACCCATAATTTTGCATGTGGATTTTACTGGGGAACAGTTCCTTCAAATTGACAAAATTCCTTTGGGTAGGCCATGTCTTCAACATAGTAATAATGTTAAATTGCAGAAAGTATTCCTTTTACTTGACCCTGGCAACTGAAAAAAATGAGACTATAGGTTTCACCTATAAGTTGATTTTCACAAGAGTAGCTAGTAGGATAGTTTTTTTTTTAATTAAGTCAAGATTACTAGGTTAGTTAATAATGCAAATTTTCTTATGTGGTTTTCTCAGATCATTGCATGGTATTGGTGTTTATATTGAATTTCCTGTGTCAGAAACAGAAACCCTGTCAGTGCGTGGATCCATTGTTATTAAAACTGCAGTTAAAGGAGATTGGATTGAGAAAAGGAATACAAATTTTTCTATGGCTACTAAGTAGGAAACTTTCAATTATGGGGTAAAGAGGAACATACTTCACATTGGAAGTGCTTGAACTTCCCAAATTAAGGCAAGTATTATGTAGTTGGAAAGCACTGTTGATGAACTGAAAATTATTATAAAGATAAGATAGGGACAAATCCAGTATTGCAAGCAGAAATTTATGGCGATTTCATCAGATGTTATAGGATCATAGCAGATTACTAGGCTAGTGGCCCCTGGGGCCCTTGCAAGCCTAGCCAAGAGTTTATCCCCAAAAAGAAAGCTCAATCAGCACCTGTCCCCCTGTCAATGAGAGACACAGGTGAAACCCCTAGGACAAATTTGTGGTTTCCCATCCAGTCATCATAGCTGCGCTTGAAGAGGGTCAGAGATATACTTTACTTGACATGTATCGGGAGTCTATTCTGGAGACGGGGCAGCCTCTGGGAGATTAACCTGTCTCTCCAGCAGGTTTTGTTAATAGCCTGTGGGAGACAAACCCATCTCTCCAGCAGGTTTTGTTAATATCACATATTAAGATTTAAGCCTTTGGATTGGGTATTGCATGAGGAGTTAGACTTACGGATATGAAGCATCTCTAGTAGAGCAGGGTCTGAGATTGCGATGTAGGCGAGACATAGATCAACTCTGAGCAATCTGTACTATACCAAATAGAGTGATAGTGATTTGAGCCTGTCCACGTAGGACAGGTGTTGGAGGCCATGGATCCTCTTTGTGTGGTATTTCTGTGACCTTTCCAGTGGTGCAGATGTTTGGGGAGGTACATATCAAACAGGGCGTTGTACTTGATTATTGGCCTAATGAAGAAGGAGTACAGAGAAGTAATAACCTCCTTTTTTTTGGATGCACTCCCTTTACTTATGAGATGAACCAAATAAAATGCTTTTGTGACCACTGTCACTACATGTTGGTGAAATGTGAGATTGTTGTCAACCTGTGTACCCGCGTCTCTCAACACAGGTTGTGTGCTTAGGAAGTGCCGTTGATGTGGTAACCAGTAGGGGCCATGTTTTTGCTGAATGGTATGAGAATACATTTTTTGCATTTAACTTAAGACCATGACTTTGGCACCAGTCATTTTTGCCGTGAGACCCTCTTTTAGTCTGTTAACATCATTTGGGGAGTCAATGACAGCACCCAACTTATAGTCGTCTGAAAACTTGGTCAGCCACAAGCCTTTTGTCTTTGCCTGGACCTCAGAGAAGTACATCCCAAACAATAGGGTCCCAGGACAGATCCCTGGAGAATGCCACTAGTGACAGGTCTGCTCTCGGAGGTGGTGGCACCTGTTTTGACCTTGTGGGTCCTATCAGTGAGCCAGTTGGCCACCCACCTGATGAGATAGGGATTTACGCCAAATTGTGTTAGCTTTTCGATGATGCCCGAATGGGGGATTGTGTCAAAGGCTTTGGCCAAGTCAAGGTATGCTATATGTACTGACTTTCCCTCATCCAGTGCCTTGGTGACAGTCTCAAAAAAGTCAACCAGATTCAAAAGGCAAGATCTGCCCTTGATGAATCCGAACTGGGTGGGGTTAAGTGCTTGGAGATTGCCTATGTCCTTGTTTATGAGAATCTCAATAATATGCTCCATGTCCTTACAGATCAGACTTGTCAAGGTAATGAGGCAATCATTTCCAGGGTCAGTAGTGGCACTACATTTGTGCAAAGGAATGACAATGGCAGTTCTCCACTCTACTGAAATGAAGCCTGTACTTAGGCTATGGTTGAATATGGTGCTCAATGGCGAGGCTAGTTCTTGCTGGAGATGTTGCAGAATACAACCTGGGATACTATCAGGTCCCATGGAAACTGTGTTCTTTGCCTATAGGGCCTTTAACTCTTGATCTACAGAGATGTGAGGTGCGGGGGAAGTATCGAGGATGTTGAATGGGTCTTGGAGGGGGACAGGGGGGGTGAGGTTTGCAATGAACCTATCTGCTAGCAGGTTGGCTAAGTCAGCAGTATCAGTGTAAGTGATACCATTAAGAACTAATTCGGAACAAACCTGGGCTTTGCCATGGAGGTTTCTGACATAACTGAAAAAGGCTTTATGGTCAGTCTTTGTTTTGGAGGCTAGTTTCAATTCATAATTAGCTTTGGAGGTTTTCACTAGTGATCTAATTTGCTTGTTGAGGCCAAGGAGGGAGTTTTTCCAATTGGGAGTTTGTGCCTTTTTACCCTTGGACAATAGTTTCTTCCTTTTGTTGTAAAGCCTGTTGATAGAGGATGTCCACCACATAGGTTTGTGTTTCCGTGAGGAGCAGGTTTTAGTTCTGTTGGGTATGGATGACTCCATGCAGTTGTACAGGTGCTTGTATACTGCACTGGCATACTATTCAGCATATTTGTCTGCATCCTCTGAGGGATTGTATCATTTGTTGACACACTTACATGCTGTAGTCAGCTGAACAAAAGTTGACACATACAGGACACACAACAAAATAATACCTGGAAGGGCTTACAAATGTGTGTGTGTGTGTGTGTGTGTGTGTGTGTGTGTGTGTGTGTGTGTGTGTGTGTGTGTGTGTGTGTGTGCGTGTGTGTGTGTGTGTGTGTGTGTGTGTGTGTGTGTGTGTGTGTGTGTGTGTGTAGTAGACAGTATCAACAGATAGTTCCAGCATCCTGTCTTCTTGAAGGCCAGTAGGTAGTATGCTATAATTTGCGGCCATATTAACTTTAGGAGTATTCCAGTTTGGTATGCTTTAAGAGATCCCTAAAGCCACATTTGTTAATGCAGATCATTAACTCCCTCCTGATCAACAGGCCTATAAATTCCCCATCTCCAGGGTGGGGGTTGACCAGGAGAGGCTATCATTATAGCAGCCTTTGGGGTGATTCTTAACTTTTCTTTAATTTTCAGCCCTATCAAGAGGGTAAGTGATGTAAAATAAGCTGAGCAATAAGGATGGCCCCTCATTTCTGCAAGGGGTGTTCCCTTTGAGCAACCCTGCCCCAACCCCAGAAGACAGGAGATGATTTCTCCAGTCTCCATCATCTTCCCAGTGAGTACCTGAGTGCACACAACCCTCTCCTTCCTCAGGAGACAACACCTGGACTTATTAAGACTAACACATCATTAAATTAGAATTTGAATGTACATATGTAATGCAACCAACTCATAGTTATTCATAAAATCCTCTACCAACCTAACAGTACACCCATTCGGACAAATACTATCACCCCCTACTGCAACCTACCATCCCTCAGCTCATCTAACAAGATGCAAGTTCAGTCTGCCAAAGCCAACAATTCAGCTGGAGAATCAGTACTCTCCAACTCAGCTGGAAAGAAATGGAATACGCTCCCCCCAGATCTTACCACTATAACCTCCTTACCCCAATTCAAGACATCCCTAAAGAGTCACCTAAACAAGCATTGGCTATGTCCATGTCTAGATCTAGGCTAACTCGAGATACATGTAACTCTTAAAGGTAAATGATGCAATTAGAAATAAACCTTCTAAACCTAAACCCGCCCTAATTATATGTACTTCTCAATAACCTTTAAAACAATATTCACTAATCCTAACATAACTTCCTATGTTCAACTTTATATTGCTTTGTTTCTAACTCCCTATCCTAACCATTCAAATGCCTTGTCTTTAGCTCTTCTTTTGTATCCTATTATCCTAGCCTTTCTACAGAAATGTTTTAAACCCTTCTACATCTAATTTCCAAGAACTCCCCTCTTAACTAACCACCTTTTTCTGACGAACCACCTTTCTTCTCCTGGTAGTCACTAATGGCATCAATCTAGGTATCATGCCATTCTATACATTCAAATGCTTTGCAATGATTGCTGTACAATGTAACCATGAATATTGATTGTCATCATTTTGTACATGTGGAGCTCTTCTCCCCGGGCCTCTGCTGAAAATGGACATGTACCCAGTCGGACTC